>NC_074697.1:3368948-3413948 GCF_029448725.1 Salvelinus fontinalis
CACTGCGGTCTAAAGACAACAGCAGAACCAGGTGCTGGCACGCCCAGATTGCCTGGAAGATTTGATCCACCTGGTTCACCACTGATTGAAGGAGGAGGAGTTTCACCACTGAGGAGCTCCCAGGCAGTTTGTCAGCACACAGTGAACTAACACAGAGAGGGAGAATATAGTGAACTAACACAGAGAGGGAGAATACAGTGAACTAACACAGAGAGGGAGAATATAGTGAACTAACACAGAGAGGGAGAATATAGTGAACTAACACAGAGAGGGAGAATACAGTGAACTCACACAGAGAGGGGGAATACAGTGAACTAACACAGAGAGAGGGAATATAGTGAACTAACACAGAGAGGGAGAATATAGTGAACTAACACAGAGGGAGAATATAGTGAACTAACACAGAGGGGGAATATAGTGAACTAACACAGAGAGGGGGAATATAGTGAACTAACACAGAGAGGGAGAATACAGTGAACTAACACAGAGAGGGAGAATATAGTGAACTAACACAGAGAGGGAGAATACAGTGAACTAACACAGAGAGGGAGAATACAGTGAACTAACACAGAGAGGGAGAATACAGTGAACTAACACAGAGAGGGAGAATACAATACCCTGTCCTGTAGTATTATACAGTAACTATAATATATAACACCCTGACCTGTAGTATTATACAGTAACTATAATATATAATACCCTGTCCTGTAGTATTATACAGTAACTATAATATATAATACCCTGACCTGTAGTATTATACAGTAACTATAATATATAACACCCTGATCTGTAGTATTATACAGTAACTATAATATATAACACCCTGATCTGTAGTATTATACAGTAACTATAATATATAACACCCTGACCTGTAGTATTATACAGTAACTATAATATATAATACCCTGTCCTGTAGTATTATTCAGTAACTACACCAAGCCCATATAACACCCTCATGATGTCAATCCCCCAGGATTTAGAACCAGCATTTCTAATATTATACTTAGATGTGTACGCAATGCGGAAGGTTCCAGTTTAAAAGGCGTGGTGACATTGTTGTACCTCTGGTACAGATCTGTATCTTCGTAGTCGTTGGATGACAGGACCCTTCTTGCCTTACATCTCTTGGATTATTGATCATATTGTTTTCAATGTTTTTGATGTGTCTCGGTGGACTGGTCTGGTTATCAGAGCTTCTGAATTTGCTGGAGGAGGGAGGTCATTTGTTATTATCATTTGTAAGCACGCACTCACGCACACAAACACATGGCACACACTGACAACCTGGCACACACCGGCATTGGAATTTGTGCAGGCACCACAGCAGGCACCACAGCAGGCACCACAGCAGGAACCACAGCAGGCACCACAGCAGGCACCACAGCAGGCACCACAGCAGGAACCACAGCAGGAACCACAGCAGGAACCATAGCAGGCACCACAGCAGGCACCACAGCAGGCACCACAGCAGGCACCACAGCAGGCACCACAGCAGGCACCACAGCAGGAACCACAGCAGGAACCACAGCAGGCACCACTGCAGGCACCATAGCAGGAACTACAGCAGGCACCACAGCAACTAATAAAAAAGGCAGACATACATATACACACACACACGAAACCTTTCCCTCAGCCATCACATACGGAAAGGGTCAGAAAAGTTGGGGGACTGGGGCACAGTTAGTGTGCGCCCACACTCTGTCTCTCTCTCAAACACACACACTCTCTCCTGGTCTCTGTTGATCTCTGTTGATTTCCCCTGGTCTCTTCTGTCCTTGTTGGTTTCTTCTGGTCTCTCCTTCAGTCTTCAGTCCCTCCTTCGGTTTTCTGTCTCTGTTGGTCTCTGTCGGTCATTCCTGGTCTCTCTTGGTCTCTCCTTCAGATTTCTCTCTCTCTCTATTTCTTTCACTTTCTGACACACACACACACACACACACACACACACACACACACACACACACACACACACACACACACACACACACACACACACACACACACACACACACACACACACACACACACACACACACACACACACACACACACACAAACACCATTTAGAGTATTGTATGTAATGGGACTTGTTGACTGATAGGGTTGGCTCACAGTGCAGTGGTCTGAAACAGTGCAGATGTGTATTGATATTACATCATACATCATGCTGCCTCCTCCCTGCAACAGCCTCAATTAAACCAGCCACATCTAACTCCAGTTCCACACCATTAACCCTACACTAGCCTCCTGCCTTCTCCATCTAACCCCAGCTCCACACCATTAACCCTACACTAGCCTCCTGCCTTCTCCATCTAACCCCAGCTCCACACCATTAACCCTACACTAGCCTCCTGCCTTCTCCATCTAACTCCAGCTCCACACCATTAACCCTACACTAGCCTCCTGCCTTCTCCATCTAACTCCAGCTCCACACCATTAACCCTACACTAGCCTCCTGCCTTCTCCATCTAACTCCAGCTCCACACCATTAACCCTACACTAGCCTCCTGCCTTCTCCATCTAACCCCAGCTCCACACCATTAACCCTACACTAGCCTCCTGCCTTCTCCATCTAACTCCACACCATTAACCCTACACTAGCCTCCTGCCTTCGTCATCTAACCCCAGCTCCACACCATTAACCCTACACTAGCCTCCTGCCTTCTCCATCTAACTCCAGCTCCACACCATTAACCCTACACTAGCCTCCTGCCTTCTCCATCTAACTCCAGCTCCACACCATTAACCCTAGACTAGCCTCCTGCCTTCTCCATCTATCTCCACACCATTAACCCTACACTAGCCTCCTGCCTTCTCCATCTAACTCCAGCTCCACACCATTAACCCTAGACTCTCTCCCAGAATACCTCTCTCTCTCTCCTAGGAATAGCACTCTCGCTCTCTCCCAGAATACCACTCTCTCTCTCCCAGAATACCACTCTCTCTCCCAGACTACCACTCTCTCTCTCCCAGACTCTCTCTCTCCCAGAATACCTCTCTCTCTCCTAGGAATAGCACTCTTTCGCTACAACCTTTGCTCCATCCTTCGCTCCTTGTCTCGCTGATCAATTTCTTCCAAGTTTCTCCTGCTACCTTTCTATCTCCTGCTACGTTTCTATCTCCTGCTACGTTTCTATCTCCTGCTACGTTTCTATCTCCTGCTACGTTTCCCATTTGTCTGGCTCCTTGTGTGCTGGTAGTTCCTTTCTTGGACCTAAATGGCAAGTGTAGTGGTTCCTAAAGCACCCTGGGTAGTGTAGTGTAGTGTGGTTCCTAAAGCACTATGGGTAGTGTAGTGTAGTGTGGTTCTTAAAGCACCCTGGGTAGTGTAGTGTGGTTCCTAAAGCACCCTGGGGAGTGTAGTGTAGTAGCTGTGAGTGTGGTTCCTAAAGCACCCTGGGTAGTGTAGTGTGGTTCCTAAAGCACCCTGGGTAGTGTAGTGTGGTTCCTAAAGCACCCTGGGTAGGGTAGTGTGGTTCCTAAAGCACCCTGGGTAGTGTAGTGTGGTTCCTAAAGCACCCTGGGTAGGGTAGTGTGGTTCCTAAAGCACCCTGGGTAGTGTAGTGTGGTTCCTAAAGCACCCTGGGTAGTGTAGTGTGGTTCCTAAAGCACCCTGGGTAGTGTAGTGTAGTAGCTGTGAGTGTGGTTCCTAAAGCACCCTGGGTAGTGTAGTGTAGTGGCTGTGAGTGTGGTTCCTAAAGCACCCTGGGCAGTGTAGTGTAGTAGCTGTGAGTGTGGTTCCTAAAGCACCCTGGGTAGTGTAGTGTAGTGGCTGTGAGTGTGGTTCCTAAAGCACCCTGGGTAGTGTAGTGTGGTTCCTAAAGCACCCTGGGGAGTGTAGTGTGGTTCCTAAAGCACCCTGGGTAGGGTAGTGTGGTTCCTAAAGCACCCTGGGTAGTGTAGTGTGGTTCCTAAAGCACCCTGGGGAGTGTAGTGTGGTTCCTAAAGCACCCTGGGTAGTGTAGTGTGGTTCCTAAAGCACCCTGGGTAGGGTAGTGTGGTTCCTAAAGCACCCTGGGTAGTGTAGTGTGGTTCCTAAAGCACCCTGGGTAGGGTAGTGTGGTTCCTAAAGCACCCTGGGTAGGGTAGTGTGGTTCCTAAAGCACCCTGGGTAGTGTAGTGTGGTTCCTAAAGCACCCTGGGTAGGGTAGTGTGGTTCCTAAAGCACCCTGGGTAGTGTAGTGTGGTTCCTAAAGCACCCTGGGTAGTGTAGTGTGGTTCCTAAAGCACCCTGGGTAGTGTAGTGTAGTAGCTGTGAGTGTGGTTCCTAAAGCACCCTGGGTAGTGTAGTGTAGTGGCTGTGAGTGTGGTTCCTAAAGCACCCTGGGCAGTGTAGTGTAGTAGCTGTGAGTGTGGTTCCTAAAACACCCTGGGTAGTGTAGTGGGTTGTGAGTGTGGTTCCTAAAGCACCCTGGGTAGTGTAGTGTAGTAGCTGTGAGTGTGGTTCCTAAAGCACCCTGGGTAGTGTAGTGTGGTTCCTAAAGCACCTTGGGTAGTGTAGTAGCCCCTGTGAGCTGTGATTGTGGTTCCTAAAGCACCCTGGGTAGTGTAGTAGCCGCTATGAGTGTGGTTCCTAAAGCACCCTGGGTAGTGTAGTAGCCATTGTGAGTGTGGTTCCTAAAGCACCGTGGGTAGTGTAGTAGCCATTGTGAGTGTGGTTCCTAAAGCACCCTGGGTAGTGTAGTGTGTGTGTGGTTTGTGTGACTTGATGGAGTTCTGGGTTCCCCTGGTCCCTGGCGTGGTGCTAAGGGGATTTGCTATGCTCTGGTAATGCTATTAGTGCTGCTGTGGATTATACTCACTCACAGGAGGGGAAGAGGGGTTTACACCTGTGGCACTGTGCGCTGTGTGTGTGTGTGTGTGTGTGTGTGTGTGTGTGTGTTTTCAAGTGCATGGGCCTGTGTTGGACCGATGCATACACACAAACACACACGCATGGTCATTTAGTTCAGTTACCTTAGCTTTCTTGGGAACAGGAACAATGGTGGCCCTCTTGAAGCATGTGGGAACAACAGACTGGTATAGGGATTGACTGAATATGTCCGTTAACTCACCAGACTGGGATAAGGATTGGTTGAATATGTCCGTAAACACACCAGACTGGGATAAGGATTGATTGAATATGTCCGTTAACTCACCAGACTGGGATAAGGATTGATTGAATATGTCTGTAAACACTCCAGACTGGGATAAGGATTGATTGAATATGTCCGTAAACACACCAGACTGGGATAAGGATTGATTGAATATGTCCGTAAACACACCAGACTGGGATAAGGATTGATTGAATATGTCCGTAAACACACCAGACTGGGATAAGGATTGATTGAATATGTCCGTAAACACACCAGACTGGGATAAGGATTGATTGAATATGTCCGTAAACACACCAGACTGGGATAAGGATTGATTGAATATGTCCGTAAACACACCAGACTGGGATAAGGATTGATTGAATATGTCCGTAAACACACCAGACTGGGATAGGGATTGATAGAATATGTCCGTAAACACACCAGACTGGTATAGGGATTGATTGAATATGTCCGTAAACACTCCAGACTGGGATAAGGATTGATAGAATATGTCCGTAAACACTCCAGACTGGGATAAGGATTGATTGAATATGTCCGTAAACACTCCAGACTGGGATAAGGATTGATTGAATATGTCCGTAAACACAACAGACTGGGATAAGGATTGATTGAATATGTCCGTAAACACTCCAGACTGGGATAAGGATTGATTGAATATGTCCGTAAACACAACAGACTGGGATAAGGATTGATTGAATATGTCCGTAAACACTCCAGACTGGGATAAGGATTGATTGAATATGTCCGTAAACACTCCAGACTGGGATAAGGATTGATTGAATATGTCCGTAAACACTCCAGACTGGGATAAGGATTGATTGAATATGTCCGTAAACACAACAGACTGGGATAAGGATTGATAGAATATGTCCGTAAACACACCAGACTGGGATAAGGATTGATTGAATATGTCCGTAAACACAACAGACTGGGATAGGGATTGATTGAATATGTCCGTAAACACACCAGACTGGGATAAGGATTGATAGAATATGTCCGTAAACACACCAGACTGGGATAAGGATTGATTGAATATGTCCGTAAACACTCCAGACTGGGATAAGGGTTGATTGAATATGTCCGTAAACACAACAGACTGGGATAGGGATTGATTGAATATGTCCGTAAACACACCAGACTGGGATAAGGATTGATAGAATATGTCCGTAAACACACCAGACTGGGATAAGGATTGATTGAATATGTCCGTAAACACACCAGACTGGGATAAGGATTGATTGAATATGTCTGTAAACACACCAGACTGGGATAAGGATTGATTGAATATGTCCTTAAACACACCAGACTGGGATAAGGATTGATTGAATATGTCCGTAAACACACCAGACTGGGATAAGGATTGATTGAATATGTCTGTAAACACACCAGACTGGGATAAGGATTGATTGAATATGTCTGTAAACACACCAGACTGGGATAGGGATTGATTGAATATGTCTGTAAACACACCAGACTGGGATAAGGATTGATTGAATATGTCCGTAAACACACCAGACTGGGATAAGGATTGATTGAATATGTCCGTAAACACTCCAGACTGGGATAGGGATTGATAGAATATGTCCGTAAACACACCAGACTGGGATAAGGATTGATTGAATATGTCCGTAAACACACCAGACTGGGATAAGGATTGATAGAATATGTCCTTAAACACACCAGACTGGGATAAGGATTGATAGAATATGTCCGTAAACACACCAGACTGGGATAAGGATTGATTGAATATGTCTGTAAACACACCAGACTGGGATAAGGATTGATTGAATATGTCTGTAAACACACCAGACTGGGATAAGGATTGATTGAATATGTCTGTAAACACACCAGACTGGGATAAGGATTGATTGAATATGTCTGTAAACACACCAGACTGGGATAAGGATTGATTGAATATGTCTGTAAACACACCAGACTGGGATAAGGAGTGATTGAATATGTCCGTAAACACACCAGACTGGGATAAGGATTGATTGAATATGTCCGTAAACACAACAGACTGGGATAAGGATTGATTGAATATGTCCGTAAACACACCAGACTGGGATAAGGATTGATTGAATATGTCCGTAAACACACCAGACTGGGATAAGGAGTGATTGAATATGTCCGTAAACACACCAGACTGGGATAAGGGTTGATTGAATATGTCCGTAAACACACCAGACTGGGATAAGGAGTGATTGAATATGTCCGTAAACACACCAGACTGGGATAAGGATTGATTGAATATGTCCGTAAACACACCAGACTGGTATAAGGATTGATTGAATATGTCTGTAAACACACCAGACTGGTATAAGGATTGATTGAATATGTCTGTAAACACACCAGACTGGGATAGGGATTGATTGAATATGTCCGTAAACACACCAGACTGGGATAAGGATTGATTGAATATGTCCGTAAACACACCAGACTGGGATAAGGATTGATTGAATATGTCCGTAAACACACCAGACTGGGATAAGGATTGATTGAATATGTCCGTAAACACAACAGACTGGGATAAGGATTGATTGAATATGTCCGTAAACACACCAGACTGGGATAGGGATTGATAGAATATGTCCGTTAACACACCAGACTGGGATAAGGATTGATAGAATATGTCCGTTAACACACCAGACTGGGATAAGGATTGATTGAATATGTCCGTAAACACAACAGACTGGGATAAGGATTGATTGAATATGTCTGTAAACACACCAGACTGGGATAGGGATTGATAGAATATGTCCGTTAACACACCAGACTGGGATAAGGATTGATAGAATATGTCCGTTAACACACCAGACTGGGATAAGGATTGATTGAATATGTCCGTAAACACACCAGACTGGGATAGGGATTGATAGAATATGTCCGTTAACACACCAGACTGGGATAAGGATTGATAGAATATGTCCGTTAACACACCAGACTGGGATAAGGATTGATTGAATATGTCCGTAAACACAACAGACTGGGATAAGGATTGATTGAATATGTCTGTAAACACACCAGACTGGGATAGGGATTGATAGAATATGTCCGTTAACACACCAGACTGGGATAAGGATTGATTGAATATGTCTGTAAACACACCAGCCATCTGGTCTGTGCATGTTCTGAGGACGTGGCTGGGGATGCCGTCTGGGCCTGCAGCCTTGCGAGGGTTAACACGTTTAAACGTTTTACTCACGTTTGCCACGGAGAAGGAGCGCCCACAGGCGAGTAGCAGGCCGTGTCAGTGGCACTGTATTGTCCTCAAAGCGAGCAAAGAAGTTGTTTAATTTGTCTGGTTTTCTTTTTGCAATCCGTGATTGTCTGTAGACCCAACCACATACGTCTTGTGTTTGAGCCGTTGAATTGCAACTCTCCTTTGTCTCTATACTGACGCTTTGCTTGTTTGGTCGCCTTGCAGAGGGAATAACTACAATGTTTGTATTCGGTCATGTTTCCAGTCGCCTTGGAGAGACTTGGAGAGACATCACCTCCACCCTACCTTATTCCCTAGACCCACTCCAATTGGCTTACCGTCCCAATAGGTCCACCATTACAATGCACACTGCCCTATCCCATCTGGACAAGAGGAATACCTACGTAAGAATGCTGTTCACTAACTACAGCTCAGCATTTAACACCATAGTACCCTCCACACTCATCATTAAGGTGAAACACTGGGTCCTGACCCCGCCCTGTGCAACTGAGTCCTGGACTTTGATGGGCCACCCCCAGGTGGTGAAGGTAGGAAACAACATCTCCACTTCGCTGACCCTCAACACTGGGGCTCCACAAGGGTGCGTTCTTAGCCCTCTCCTGTACTCCCTGTTCACCCATGACTGCGTGGCCATGCACGCATCCAACTCAATCATCAAGTTTGCAGATGACACTACAGTGGTAGACTTGATTACCAACAACGACGGGACGGCCTACTGGGAGGAGGTGAGGCACCTCGGAATGTGGTGTCAGGAAAATAACCTCTCATTCAACGCCAACAAAACAAAGGAGATGATTGTGGACTTCAGGAAACAGCAGAGGGAGCCCCCCCCCTCTCCATCCACATCGACGGGACAGTAGTGGAGAAGGTGGAAAGTTTTAAGTTCCTCAGCGTACACATCACAGACAAACTGAAATGGTCCACCCACACAGAGAGCGTGGGGAAGAAGGCGCAACAGCGCCTCTTAAACCTCAGGAGGCTGAAGAAATTTGGCTTGTCCCGAAGGTAGTGCACCACTCATCACGGGGGGCAAACTACCTGCCCTCCTGGAAACCTACAGTAGCTGATGTCACAGGAAGGTCAAAAATATAATCAAGGACAACAACCACCCGAGCCACTGCCCTTATCATCCAGAAGGCGAGATCAGTACAGGTGCATCAAAGCTGGGACCGAGAGACTGAAAAACAGCTTCTATCTCAAGGCCATCAGACTGTTAAATATGCATCACCAACCCAGAGAGGCTGCTGTCAACATACAAACTCAAATCTCTAGCCACTTTAATAAATGGATTAATGAAGGCATCACTAGTCACTTTAATGGAGCTCACAGAAAGAAGAACGTCACATAACAGTCTGATTCTGAGACAGTAGGCAACACAGGTAGAGGAGGAATGGAAGCTCCGTCCTGTTGGCATTTTGTCATGCCCAAATCCCCTGCTCGATGGGTGGCATTTTGTCATGCCCACATCCCCTACTCGATGGGTGGCATTTTGTCATGCCCAAATCCGCTGCTCGTTGGGTGGCATTTTGTCATGCCCAAATCCGCTGCTCGATGGGTGGCATTTTGTCATGCCCAAATCCGCTGCTCGATGGGTGGCATTTTGTCATGCCCAAATCCCCTGCCCGACGGGTGGCATTTTGTCATGCCCAAATCCGCTGCTCGATGGGTGGCATTTTGTCATGCCCAAATCCCCTGCCCGATGGGTGGCATTTTGTCATGCACAAATCCCCTGCCCGACGGGTGGCATTTTGTCACCTCCAAATCAACCTACTCGATGGTGACATTTTGTCATGCACAAATCCCCTGCTCGATAGGTGACATTTTGTCATGCCCAAATCCCCTACTCAATAGGTGACATTTTGGCATGACTAAATCAACCACTTGATAGGTGACATTTTGACAGCAGGTAAATACTGAGATGCTGCCAGAACCTACCAGAACACTTCAGAACCCTGGCAAAGCATTTAATTCTAAACATATCCAGGTTGCAGTTGTATGACTAGTCTCCCGTATGTGAACTGTAAGCTTTCACTGCTTCACAATCTGTCAAACTGGGGGCCTGTTATCATACAATGTTAATGTAGACATCAGATCATGTGTCTGCCTGAAATCAATACAGGAAGCACAACCCTAGCTGCTCATAATCGTCTGACCTTGAAGAGAAGATGGATGTGTAAAGTTTGTAAGGGCGCACGCACGCACGCACGCACGCACGCACGCACACACAGGCATCACCTCCGACTTCCAGTAACAGAGAAATTACAGTATACCCACAGCATCAGTACAGTGTTTCAGGGAGTCAGTGTCTTTTCCTTGGTGAAGAGGAGCTTCCTTCCTTCCTTCCTTCCTTCCTTCCTTCCTTCCTTCACAGGAATTTATTTATCACCAATATTAAAGCTGCTGTGTAAGGTGGAAGGCAAAATATGTGGGACAGATGGTGAACAATTCTCGTTGGCCAATCCCCTCTGCTCCCTGACGGCCAATCCCCTCTGCTCCCTGACGGCCAATCCCCTCTGCTCCCTGACGGCCAATCCCCTCTGCTCCCTGACGGCCAATCCCCTCTGCTCCCTGACGGCCAATCCCCTCTGCTCCCTGACGGCCAATCCCCTCTGCTCCCTGACGGCCAATCCCCTCTGCTCCCTGACGGCCAATCCCCTCTGCTCCCTGACGGACAATCCCCTCTGCTCCCTGACGGCCAATACCCTCTGCTTCCTGACGGCCAATCCTGACCCCTCCCTTTTGTATTGATCGTCTTTCTCCAGGGGTTGCGTATCCATAAACATCTGTGGACCTGGATATGTGAGGGAAATGTCAGCCTGAGAACATTTTCCTACAGACTAATGTTTCCCAAACTCAGTCCTGGGGACCTTACAAGGGGTGCACATTTTGGGTGGTTTTCCCTAGCACTACACAGCTTATTTACACAATCAACTCGTCATCAAGCTTGGCTTATTTGAATCAGCTGTGTTGTGCTAAGGACAAAGCCCAAACATGCACCAATTTGGTCCCCCAGGACAGAGCTGGGAAACACTGCTATAAACAGCCCAAACTATCAACAGTTCAAACTACAGTCCAAGTTACAGCCCAAACTACAGTCCAAGTTACAGCCCAAACTACAGTCCAAACTACAGTTCAAACTACAGTCCAAGTTACAGTCCAAGTTACAGCCCAAACTACAGTCTAAACTACAGTCCAAGTTACAGTTCAAACTACAGTCCAAGTTACAGTTCAAACTACAGTCCAAGTTACAGCCCAAACTACAGTCCAAGTTACAGTTCAAACTACAGTCCAAGTTACAGCCCAAACTACAGTCCAAGTTACAGCCCAAACTACAGTCCAAGTTACAGGCCAAACTACAGTCCAAGTTACAGCCCAAACTACAGTCCAAGTTACAGTCTAAACTACAGTCCAAGTTACAGCCCAAACTACAGTCCAAGTTACAGTTCAAACTACAGTCCAAGTTACAGTTCAAACTACAGTCCAAGTTACAGTCCAAACTACAGTCCAAGTTACAGCCCAAACTACAGTCTAAACTACAGTCCAAGTTACAGTCCAACTACAGTCCAAGTTACAGTTCAAACTACAGTCCAAGTTACAGTTCAAACTACAGTCCAAGTTACAGTCCAAACTACAGTCCAAGTTACAGCCCAAACTACAGTCCAAGTTACAGGCCAAACTACAGTCCAAGTTACAGTCCAAACGACAGTCCAAGTTACAGTCTAAACTACAGTCCAAGTTACAGCCCAAACTACAGTCCAAGTTACAGCCCAAACTACAGTCCAAGTTACAGCCCAAACGACAGTCCAAGTTACAGTCTAAACTACAGTCCAAACTACAGTCCAAGTTACAGCCCAAACTACAGTCCAAGTTACAGGCCAAACTACAGTCCAAGTTACAGTCCAAACGACAGTCCAAGTTACAGTCTAAACTACAGTCCAAGTTACAGCCCAAACTACAGTCCAAGTTACAGCCCAAACTACAGTCCAAGTTACAGCCCAAACGACAGTCCAAGTTACAGTCTAAACTACAGTCCAAGTTACAGCCCAAACTACAGTCCAAGTTACAGTTCAAACTACAGTCCAAGTCACAGCCTAAACTACAGTCCAAGTTATAGCCCAAACGACAGTCCAAGTTATAGCTCAAACGACAGTCCAAGTTATAGCCCAAACGACAGTCCAAGTCACAGCCCAAACTACAGTCCAAGTTACAGCCCAAACGACAGTCCAAGTTACAGTCCAAACTACAGTCCAAGTTACAGCCCAAACTACAGTCCAAGTTACAGTCTAAACGACAGTCCAAGTTACAGTCTAAACTACAGTCCAAGTTACAGCACAAACTACAGTCTAAGTTACAAGCCAAACTATAGTCCAAGTTACAGCCCAAATGACAGTCCAAGTTACAGTCTAAACTACAGTCCAAGTTACAGCCCAAACTACAGTCTAAGTTACAGTCCAAGTTACAGCCCAGACTACAGTCCAAGTTACAGCCCAAACTACAGTCCAAGTTACAGTCCAAACTACAGTCCAAACTACAGTCCAAGTTACAGCCCAAACTACAGTCCAAGTTACAGCCCAAACTACAGTCCAAGTTACAGACCAAACTACAGTCCAAGTTACAGGCCAAACTGCAGTCCAAGTTACAGGCCAAACTACAGTCCAGGTTACAGCCCAAACTACAGTCCAAGTTACAGCCCAAACTACAGTCCAAGTTACAGCCCAAACTACAGTCTAAGCTACAGCCCAAACTACAGTCCAAACTCAGAGCAACTTCACAGCTACATGCCATTTTCTTTCTGTTCCCGTAGCCACCAGTAGTCTTATGGGATTGGTGGTTTCCCACCATATGACTTCCACCTGTCCTATGACTGACAAAGGGATAAATAAAAGTGAGGGTTCCACGAGATTGCCTTCACCAATCCAGTTAAATCTGACTAGTGACTAACTACGTCAAGGAGGTTTTGGCTAGATGGGATGCAGCAATTGTTAGAGTGATATCAAAGTCCTGCGAGAGTTTAAAACTTCAAAATTGGGACTTGAGAGAGCGTTCAGAATCATTACATTAAAGGAGTAATTATGAATTGGTGTTTTCTAGCCATAACCATTCAAGGAGGGCAGGAAGGAAGGGTGGCATATTGATGTGTTGGAACAGGGCCTTATTGTTTGATAAAGACTTGGCTGGTCAAACAAACACTAACCCAGGGTTTTTACCTTTCCCGTGGCTGGTCTGAGTTGTTTTTAACTGAGCTCTGCGGCCAACGTTCCTGCTTATAAAGAGGTACAGGTTGTTATTCTGAGGAATGTTTCTGGAACCACTGCAAGCATTTCAGGAATTCTAGCACTATCTCGGAACACTCCAGGACCTGGTAACACTCCAGGACCTGGTAACACTCCAGGACCTGGTAACACTCCAGGACCTGGTAACACTCTAGGACCTGGTAACACTCCAGGGCCTGGTAACACTCCAGGGCCTGGTAACACTCCAGGGCCTGGTAACACTCCAGGACCAGGTAACACTCCAGGACCAGGTAACACTCCAGGACCTGGTAACCCTCCAGGACCTGGTAACACTCCAGGACCTGGTAACACTCCAGGACCTGGTAACACTCCAGGACCTGGTAACCCTCCAGGACCTGGCAACACTCCAGGACCAGGTAACACTCCAGGACCTGGTAACACTCCAGGACCAGGCAACACTCCAGGATCTGGCCTAACCCAAAGACTTTCTTCTGTCTCCTCCACCATCCTTTACAGCTGGTGTGTGTGTGTGTGTGTGTGTGGTGTGTGTGTGTGTGTGTGTATATATGTCTGTATGTATGTGTGTGTGTATATATGTGGTCATCTCCACGATGACAGAATGTGTTTTTATTGATCATCTCCACGGTGACAGAGTGTGTTTTTATCGATCATCTCCATGGTGACAGAGTGTGTTTTTATTGGTCATCTCCACGGTGACAGAATGTGTTTTGATTGGTCATTTCCACGGTGACAGAGATTGTTTTTATTGGTCATCTCCACGGTGACAGTGTTGATCATTACTCTAGGCATTATGTTTAGAGGGAGCAGTTATGTTCAGTTTGTGGATATTATGGCAGGGTTAAAAGGGTAGAGGAGCAATCAGATCTTTATCTCTCTGTAAGGATAGAGGAGAGATCAGGTCTTTATCTCTCTATAATGGCAGAGGGGAGATCAGATCTTTATCTCTCGATAAGGGTAGAGGGGAGATCAGGTCTTTATCTCTCTATACGGGTAGAGGGGAGATCAGGTCTTTATCTCTCTATAAGGGTAGAGGGGAGATCAGATCTTTATCTCTCGATAAGGGTAGAGGGGAGATCAGGTCTTTATCTCTCTATACGGGTAGAGGGGAGATCAGATCTTTATCTCTCTATAAGGGTAGAGGGGAGATCAGATCTTTATCTCTCTATAAGGGTAGAGGGGAGATCAGGTCTTTATCTCTCTATACGGGTAGAGGGGAGATCAGATCTTTATCTCTCTATAAGGGTAGAGGGGAGATCAGATCTTTATCTCTCGATAAGGGTAGAGGGGAGATCAGGTCTTTATCTCTCTATACGGGTAGAGGGGAGATCAGGTCTTTATCTCTCTATAAGGATAGAGGGGAGATCAGGGCTTTATCTCTCTATAAGGATAGAGGGGAGATCAGGTCTTTATCTCTCTATAAGGGTAGAGAGGAGATCAGATCTTTATGTCTCTAAAATGGTAGAGGGGAGATCAGATCTTTATCTCTCTATAAGGGTAGAGGGGAGATCAGATCTTTATCTCTCTATAAGGATAGAGGGGAGATCAGATCTTTATCTCCCTATAAGGATAGTGGGGAGATCAGATCTTTATCTCTCTAAAAGGTTAGAGGGGAGATCAGGTCTTTATCTCTCTATAAGGATAGTGGGGAGATCAGATCTTTATCTCTCTATAAGGGTAGAGGGGAGATCAGATCCTTATCTCTCTATAAGGATCGTGGGGAGATCAGGTCTTTATCTCTCTATAAGGATAGTGGGGGGATCAGATATTTATCTCTCTATAAGGGTAGAGGGGAGTGTGAGAGGGAGAGAGAGAGAGACGAGGAGAGGGAGGGGGAGTGTGAGAGGGAGAGAGAGAGAGACGAAGAGAGGGAGGGGGAGTGTGAGAGGGAGAGGGAGAGAGAGAGACGAAGAGAGGGAGGAAGAGTGTGAGAGGGAGAGGGAGAGGGAGAGAGAGAGACGAAGAGAGGGAGGGGGAGTGGGAGAGGGAGAGGGAGAGAGAGAGACGAAGAGAGGGAGGGGGAGTGTGAGAGGGAGAGGGAGAGAGAGAGACGAAGAGAGGGAGGGGGAGTGTGAGAGGGAGAGGGAGAGAGAGAGACGAAGAGAGGGAGGGGGAGTGTGAGAGGGAGTGGGAGAGAGAGAGACGAAGAGAGGGAAGGGTAGTGTGAGAGGGAGAGGGAGAGAGAGAGACGAAGAGAGGGAGGGGGAGTGTGAGAGGGAGAGGGAGAGAGAGAGACGAAGAGAGGGAGGGGGAGTGTGAGAGGGAGAGGGAGAGAGAGAGACGAAGAGAGGGAGGGGGATTGTGAGAGGGAGAGGGAGAGAGACGAAGAGAGGGAGGGGGAGAGAGAGAGACGAAGAGAGGGAGGGGGAGTGTGAGAGGGAGAGAGAGAGAGATGAAGAGAGGGAGGGGGAGTGTGAGAGGGAGAGAGAGAGAGACGAAGAGAGGGAGGGGGAGTGTGAGAGGGAGAGAGGGAGAGACGAAGAGAGGGAGGGGGAGTGTGAGAGGGAGAGAGAGAGACGAAGAGAGGGAGGGGGAGTGTGAGAGGGAGAGAGAGAGACGAAGAGAGGGAGGGGGAGTGTGAGAGGGAGAGAGAGAGAGACGAAGAGAGGGAGGGGGAGTGTGAGAGGGAGAGGGAGAGAGAGAGACGAAGAGAGGGAGGGGGAGTGTGAGAGGGAGAGACAGAGATAGGGAAGGAGGGAGAAAGAAAGACGAAGAGAGGGAGGGGGAGAGGGAGAGATAGGGAGAGATAGGGATGGGAGAGAGAGATGAAGAGAGGAGGGGGAGCGGGAGAGGGAGAGATAGGGAGGGAGATTGAGATGAATAGAGGAGGGGGAGAGTGAGAGGGAGAGATAGGGAGGGAGAGAGAGATGAAGAGAGGAGGGGGAGAGATAGGGAGGGAGAGAGAGATGAAGAGAGGAGGGGGAGAGTGAGAGGGAGAGATAGGGAGGGAGAGAGATGAAGAGAGGAGGGGAAGAGTGAGAGGGAGAGGGAGGGGTAGAGAGAGAGACAGAGATAGGGAGGGAGAGAGAGAGGAGGGGGAGAGTGAGAGGTAGGGACTAGAACAGTCTGCAGCACCCGGCCTTACCTTATTAGAATCTGAATTCAAATGTCTACTGTTTTCTGATGATCTGCTTCTGTCCCCAACCAATGAGGGCAGCACCTAGATCTTCTGCACAGATTCTGCCAGACCTGGACCCTGACAGACCTGGACCCTGACAGACCTGGACCCTGACAGACCTGGGCCCTGACAGACCTGGATCCTGACAGACCTGGACCCTGACAGACCTGGGCCCTGACAGACCTGGGCCTTGACAGATAATCTCAGTATAACAAAGATAATGGTGTCCAAAAAAAGTCAATTTGCCAGGACCACAAATACAAATTCCTTCTACACACCGTTGCCCTAGAGCACACAAAAAACAATAAGTGAGGTCTGGGGTCCGCTCACCAACCGCTCACGAACCAAATTTTCACAAAATGGGACAACCACCAAATTGAGACTCTGCATGCAGAATTCTGCAAAAAAGATCATCCGTGTACAACATAAAACACCAAATAATGCATTCAGAGCAGAATTAGGCCGATACCCGCTAATGATCAAAATCCAATAGGGGGGCACTGTTTTCACTTTGTAAAAATTCGTTCCCAAATTAAACTGCCTCGTACTCAATTCTTGCTTGTACAATATGCATATTATTATTACTATTGGATAGAAAACACTCTCCAGTTTCTAAAACCGTTTGAATTATATCTGTGAGTAAAACAGAACTCAAGTGGCAGCAAACTTCCTGTCAGGAAGTGAGAAATCTGAAATCGGGCACTCTGTTCCAGGGTCAGTTTATTAATTTGCATGTAATCTATGAGTCGACATGCACTGCATACGATTTCCCCTAGATGTCAGTAAGCAGTGAGAATTGGAATGGGGTTGCTAGGTAGATCTGAGGCCGTATAAAGGCTCTTGGAACCGGGGGTGCACTCTTTTCAACGTTCGCCATGACGCAAGACAGACCTCAGGAATGCATTCTGAAAAGCTCTCGTTATATGAGTTAGATTTATCCGGCTCTGATTTTATTCGATATACGTGTTAAAAACATCATAATGTAGTTAATTTAAACCGAGTTATCTTCTTGAGAATACAGGGGGTGCTGTTTTCGCATTAGCATAATTTCCTCTACAGATTAAACTGCCTCTTATTCAATTATTGCTGTTACTATATGCATATAATTTAATACCATTGGATAGAAAACAAGCTATGGTTTCTAAAACCGTTTCAATTTTGTCTCTGAGTGAAACATAAGTCATTTGACAGCACTTTCCCTGAGCAAGAAGAAGATTGCAAGATGTGTATGCTCGCTTCAACGCTCTGCCTATATATGGTCACGCCACCTATGACCCGAAACACACTTCATTCGTCTTCCTCTGGGTGTCAGGAAGACGTCAGAGGAGAAATTTTTTGTTTATCTTGTACTGACGTGAAATAAGACCTATTTCTTTAGCGTGACCGACAACTTCCGGTTCTCTGAAACGCGCGTTTTAGAGGTGCAATTGTCTTTTGTTATGCTGCCGTTACGGATGAAAACTATCTCCGTCTCGAAGTTTGTTTGATACATGTGACCATATCATCTTAATGTATGTTTTTTCAATATAGTTTAATCAGATTGTTTGAATTTTTTCGGGAGTTTTGCCGTGTTCCGTTCTGTGAGTTTTTTAACTTTGGACAGAACCGTGCTAGTCGACCAGTACCTATGCTAAATGAAGAGGGAAAGTTGCCATTGTGAATGGATTGAACGACTCATCAGGACTAAGGACACCTTTATCAACATTCTGATGAAAGATCAGCAATAGTAAGACCCAATTTACGATGTTATTTCATATATCTGTCGTGCATGTGAACTGGTCGGGCGCGCCCAGCTGGTTCTGGCTGGCGTGGCTATGCTAATTTAGCGCTACATTTTGTTTTCGCTTTAAAACATTTAATAAATCTGAAATATTGTTTGGATTCACCAGATGTTGGGCTTTCAATATCTGTACGCTGTGTATTTTTTCTGAAATGTTTTAAGACAAGTAATTAGTTATATGACGTTGGTCTCTGTAATTGTTCTGGCTGCATCAGCACTATATCAGATTGCAGCTGCAATGTAGAACTGTGATTTATACCTGAAAAATGCACATTTAAAAAAAAAAAACTATGCTATACCATAAATATGTTATCAGACTGTCATCTTATGAATTTGTTTGTTGGTTAGTGGCTATATATATTTTCATTTAGTCGAATTAGTGATATCTACTGACGCAGGAAAAAACTGTTGGAGTAAAAAAATGGTGTCTTTTGCTAACGTGTTTAGCTAATAGATTTACATATTGTGTCTTCCCTGTAAAACATTTAAAAAATCTGAAATGGTGGCTTTATTCACAAGATCTGTGTCTTTCATTCGGTGTCTTGGACTTGTGATTTAATGATATTTAGATGCTACTATTTAATTGTGACGCTATGCTAACGATGCTAATCAGTGTGGGGGGGGTGGGGGGTGCTCCCGAATCCGGGTTAGGTACTCGGTAGAGGTTATATCAGTTTACATCAGTATATTGCAATTTTCGGTATTTTGGTTGTGCTGCGTTATGGTGAGTTGGACACGTTTTCGCCACATGGCTAATGTTTGCTGCTAATTCCAAAGTTGAAGACGACAATCTACAACCGAGCAACGATTATTTTTGACAAAGGACAACTTGCACAAGATTCTGATGGAAGCTCATCAAATAGTAAGAACTATTTATGATGTTAATTCGTTGTTCTGTTGAAAAATGTCAAACTATTATTCCGCCATTAATTTCGGTGCGGTCTCGCTTTAACGCACGCTGTATGTCGTAGTAACGTACATTTTTAAAATCTAACACAGCGGTTGCATTAAGAACTAATGTATCTTTCATTTGCTGTCCAACCTGTATTTTTTATTCAAGTTTATGAATAGTTATTGATTAGATTAGTTAAGATTTCTCCCGACATTTTGTTTGCATTTTGGCTACTATTCATATTGTATAACCACGATTTGTGCCGCTAAATATTTTCGAACAAAGCATATATGTATTGTGTAAATTGATGTTATAGGACTGTCATCTGAAGAAGTTTGAGAAGGTTAGTGAAAAAATTAATATATTTTGCTGGTTGATTTGTTATCGCTACTGTTGGCTTGAATCAATGCTGTTGTGTGGTTGGCTATTGTAGTAAGCTAGTTTAACGGATGTGAAATGGCTAGCTAGTTAGCGGGTACGCGCTAGTAGCGTTTCAATCAGTTACGTCACTTGCTCTGAAACCTATTAGTAGTGTTGCCCCTTGCTCTGCAAGGGCCGCGGCTTTTGTGGAGCGATGGGTAACGACGCTTCGTGGGTGACTGTTGTCGATGTGTGCAGAGGGTCCCTGGTTCGCGCCCGTGTCGGGGCGAGGGGACGGTTTAAAGTTATACTGTTACATTGATGCTGTTGACCCGGATCACTGGTTGCTGCGGAAAAGGAAGAGGTTGAAAGGGGGGCGAGTGTAACAGATGTGAAATGGCTAGCTAGTTAGCGGGTACGCGTTAGTAGCGTTTCAATCAGTTACGTCACTTGCTCTGAAACCTATTAGTAGTGTTGCCCCTTGCTCTGCAAGGGCCGCGGCTTTTGTGGAGCGATGGGTAACGACGCTTCGTGGGTGTCAGTTGTTGATGTGTGCAGAGGGTCCCTGGTTCGCGCCCGTGTCGGGGCGAGGGGACGTACTAAAGTTATACTGTTACACTAATATAATGCTATATTCTGTTTTCGCTGTAAAACACTTAAAAAATCTGAAATATTGGCTGGATTCACAAGATCTTTGTATTTCATTTGCTGTACACTGTGTATTTTTCATAAATGTTTTATGATGAGTATTTAGGTAATTCACGTTGCTCTGTAGTTATTCTAGTTGCTTTGGTGAGAGTTGTGATGGTGCCTGCAATGTAAAACTATGATTTATACCTGAAATATGCACATTTTTCGAACAAAACATATGCTATACAATAAATATGTTATCAGACTGTCATCTGATGAAGTTGTTTCTTGGTTAGTGACTATTTATATCTTTATTTGGTCGAATTTGTGATAGCTACACATGCAGTAAAAAAAATTGTGGGAAAAAAAAATTGCGTCTTTTGCTATCGTGGTTAGCTAATAGAAATACATATTGTGTCTTCCCTGTAAAACATTTAAAAAATCAGAAATGATGGCTGGATTCACAAGATGTGTATCTTTCATCTGGTGTCTTGGACTTGTGATTTCATGATATTTAGATGCTAGTATTTACTTGTGGCGCTATGCTAGGCTATGCTAGTCAGCTTTTTTACTGATGAGGGTGCTCCCGGATCCGGGATTGGGACCAATTAGAAGTTAAATTCGACAACCACCTAAAAGGAAGAGATTCCCAAACCTTCCTCAACAAAGCCATCACCTACAGAGAGATGAACCTGGAGAAGAGCCCCCTAAGCAAGCTGGTCCTAGGGCTCTGTTCACAAACACAAACAGACCCTACAGAGCCCCAGGACAGCAGCACAATTAGACCCAACCAAATCATGAGAAAACAAAAAGATTTGACACATTATAAATAATTAACAAAACAACTGAGCAAACTAGAATGCTATTTGGCCCTAAACAGAGAGTACACAGAGGCAGAATACGTGACCACTTTGACTGATCCCTAACTTATGGAAAGCTTTGACTATGTACAGACTCAGTGAGCATAGCCTTGCTATTGAGAAAGGCCGCCGTAGGCAGACCTGGCTCTCAAGAGAAGACAGGCTATGTGGACACTGACCACAAAATGAGGTGGAAACTGAACTGTACTTCCTAACATTCTGCCAAATGTACAACCATATTAGAGACACACATTTCCCTGAGATTACACAGACCCACAAAGAATTAGAAAACAAACCCAATTTTGAGAAGCTCCCTTATCTACTGGGTGAAATACCACAGTCTGCAATCACAGCAGCAATATTTGTGACCTTTTGCCACAAGAAAAGGGCAACCTATGAAGAACAAACAACATTGTAAATACAACCCATATTTATGTTTATTTATTTTCCCTTTTGTGCTTTAACTATTTACACATCATTACAACACTGTATATAGACATAATATGACATTTGAAATGCATTTATTATTTTGGAACTTTTGTGAGTGTCAGGACTTCTAGAAGTAGTAGGTGGAGGAGTCAGGCGCAGAGAGCAGGGTAAGATCGATGGACCGGTCCTCAGTGTCATAGAGACGGAACAGCGCGTCGGCCTTGGTGTTGAGGGAACCTAGTCTATGAGAGATCGTAAATCTAAATCGGGTAAAGAACTTGGCCCACCTAGCCTGACGAGGATTTAGTCTCCTCGCCGCCCGGATATACTCCAGATTGCGGTGGTCAGTCCAGATGAGGAAAGGGTGCTTAGTCCCCTCAAGCCAGTGTCTCCACACCTTCAGGGCTTTTACCATAGTTAACACTCCCGGTCCCCCACATCATAGTTCCGCTCCGCCGGACCCAGCTTCCTAGAAAAGAAAGCGCTGGGGCGGAGCTTCGGTGGCGTGCCCGAGCGCTGTGACAGCACAGCACCTACCCCATCGTCGGACGCATCCACCTCCACTATGAACGCTAACGAGGGGTCCGGATGCGCCAACACGGTCGCGTCAGTAAACAGTGCCTTCAACCGGTTGATAGCTCTGTCCGCCTCGGCCGTTCCACCGTAAACGCACCGGCCCCCCCTTCAGCAGTGAGGTAATAGGAGCTGCCACTTGGCCAAAACCCCGGATAAACCTCCGGTAGTAATTGGCAAACCCTAAAAACCGCTGCACCTCCTTTACCGTGGTCGGAGTCGGCCAATTACGCATGGCATTAACGTGGTCACACTCCATCACCACCCCCGAGGTGAAAATGCGATAACCCAGGAAGGAAACGGCTCGTTTGGAGAACACACATTTCTCAGCCTTGACATATAGGTCATGCTCCAGCAGTCGCCCAAGTACCTTGCGCACCAGGGAAACATGCGCGGCGCATGTGGCAGAATAGATCAAGATGTCATCAATGTATACCACCACACCCTGCCCGTGCAGGTCCCTGAGAATCTCATCTACAAAGGATTGGAAGATGGCTGGAGCATTCTTTAACCCATACGGCATGACGAGGTACTCATAGTGGCCTGATGTGGTACTAAACGCTGTTTTCCACTCGTTTCCCTCCCGAATACGCACCAGATTATACGCGCTCCTGAGGTCCAGTTTCGTGAAAAAACACGCTCCGTGGAATGATTCCACCGCCGTAGCGATGAGAGGTAGCGGATAACTAAATCCCACTGTGATCGAATTTAGACCTCAATAATCAATGCACGGACGCAGTCCTCCCTCCTTTTTTTCACAAAAAAAGAAACTCGAGGAGACGGGTGACATGGAGGGCCGAATGTACCCCTGTCTCAGAGATTCCGTGACATATGTCTCCATACCCAACGTCTCCTCCTGTGACAATGGGTACACGTGACTCCTGGGAAGTGCAGCGTTCTCCTGGAGGTTTATCACGCAATCCCCCCGTCGATGGGGTGCTAATTTGGTCGCCTTTTTTTTACAAAAAGCGATAGCCAAATCGGCATATTCTGAGGGAATGCGCACAGTGGAAACCTGGTCTGGACTCTCCACCGACGTGGCACCGATGGAAACTCCTATACACCTACCTGAACACTCCTCTGACCACCCCTGAAGAGCCCCCTGTCTCCAGGAAATGAGGGGATTGTGAATAGCCAGCCAGGGAATCCCCAACACCACTGGAAACGCAGGTGAATCGATAAGGTAGAAACTGATCCGCTCCCTATGATCCCCCTGCGTTACCATGTCCAGCGGAACCTCGGCCTCCCTGACCAGCCCTGACCATAATGGTCGGCTATCTAAGGAGTGTACGGGGAAGGGTGGGTCTATCGGCACCAACGGAATCCCCAACCTACGGGCGAGTCCGCGATCCATAAAACTCCCAGCTGCGCCTGAATGGACTAGCGCCTTATGCTGGAGAGAGGGAAAAAACACAGCAGGAAAAAAAAAAAATACATGTGACCATCAGGGAGCTCTGGGTGAGTTTGGTGCCTACTCATCTGGGGTGGCCGAGGAGTGTTCCGCCTGCCATCTCGACTCTCGACCAGACGGACTCCTCCAGCACCGGTCCGAAGTGTGTCCTCTCCGCCCGCAGTAGGTGCAGGAGGACACTCCTCCTCCGGTCCCCCTTGATGCAGCTAGCGGGAGGGCTGGGAGGTGGAACTGACAGGACCCCCTCTGAACGCCCGCGGGCAGCTAGCAGGTTGTCCAGCCGGATCGACAAGTCTATGAGCTCGTCGAGCGAGAGTGTGGTGTCCTGACAAGCTAGCTCTCTGCGCACGTCCTCCCGGAGGCTGCACCGGTAGTGGTCCATCAGGGCCCTGTCATTCCACCCCGCACCAGCGGCCAAGGTCCGGAACTCCAAAGCGAAGTCTTGCGCGCTCCTCGTCTCCTGTCTGAGGTGAAACAGTCGCTCACCCGCTCAACGGCGGGTGAACTCCGGGTAGTGGTCCCGAGCAGAGTCTGGGCCGTTCCAGACAGCGTTGGCCCATTCCAGGGCTCTACCCGTCAAGCAGGAGACGAGGAGGCTCACACTCTCTTCACCCGATGGAGTCGGACGAACGGTAGCCAGGTAGGCTCAAGCTGGAGCAAAAATCCCTGGCATCCAGCCGCCGCTCCATCGTATTCCCTCGGGGTCGCGAGACGCAACGCGCCGGAACCAGATGATGACGGAGGAGGAGTGGGTTGCATCGTCTGTGGGGGAGCTGGGGTGGATGTCGGGAGACCACTCCTCTCCCATCGCTCCATCCTCTCCATCATCAGGTCCATCGCCGAACCGATCCGATGGAGGACGGCTGTGTGATGGAGGACACGCTGGAAGAGGGGTGGTCGCTGCTCCTGCTGACTCCATAGATGATGCGGGCTTCTGTCAGGACTTCTAGAAGTAATGGGTGGAGGAGTCAGGCGCAGAGAGCAGGGTAGTTTGATGCGTGGATATTTATTCCAAAACAACAGAGTCCCAGTCCAAAACAAACAGGACGAAACGGTTCGGCAAATAAAATCCACAAAAATATACACACACCATTAACAGAAAAACAAGCCCGCACAAAAGCCGGCGGGCCAATCGGGTTTAAATAGCCCAAAACCCAAACAAGAAACAGGTGCACTAATCAGACAACACTAAATGAAACAGAAAAGGGGATCAGTGGCAGCTAGTAGGCCGGAGACGACGACCGCCGAGCGCCGCCCGAACGGGAAGAGGCACCATCTTCGGCGGAATTCATGACAGTGAGTGTAATGTTTACTGTTCATTTTTGTATTGTTTATTTCACTCTTGTTTATTATCTATTTCACTAACTTTGACCATACAAACATATGTTTCCCATGCCAATAGAGCCCTTCAATTGAATTGAATTGAGAGACAGGGAGAGGGAGGGAAAGGGAGACAGAGAGAGAGAGAGGGAGGGAGGGAGGCAGGGAGGGAGGGAGACGAAGAAAAGGAGGGTGAGAGGGAGGGTGAGCAAATCTGTTGCTATAGTAACCTGAGTTGCTATAGCTGCTCCTGCATTTTGAGAGACGTTCGGTGCTTTTGTGTGACGTGTAGAATGAATGTGTGTTCATCCACCTCACTCCAGGCAGGAGAGGAGGACATCCCCCATCACTGAGGGAGAGAGGGAAAAATAGAGAGAGACAGGGACATATATACACTGCTCAAAAAAATAAAGGGAACACTTAAACAACACAATGTAACTCCAAGTCAATCACACTTCTGTGAAATCAAACTGTCCACTTAGGAAGCAACACTGATTGACAATACATTTCACATGCTGTTGTGCAAATGGAATAGACAAAAGGTGGAAATTATAGGCAATTAGCAAGACACCCCCCAAAACAGGAGTGAATCCGCAGGTGGTGACCACAGACCACTTCTCAGTTCCTGTGCTTCCTGGCTGATGTTTTGGTCACTTTTGAATGCTGGCGGTGCTCTCACTCTAGTGGTAGCATGAGACGGAGTCTACAACCCACACAAGTGGCTCAGGTAGTGCAGTTCATCCAGGATGGCACATCAATGCGAACTGTGGCAAAAAGGTTTGCTGTGTCTGTCAGCGTAGTGTCCAGAGCATGCAGGCGCTACCAGGAGACAGGCCAGTACATCAGGAGACGTGTAGGAGGGCAACAACCCAGCAGCAGGACCGGTACCTCCGCCTTTGTGCAAGGAGGTGCACTGCCAGCGCCCTGCAAAATGACCTCCAGCAGGCCACAAATGTGCAAATTTTTTGAGAGAGAGAGAGAGAGAGAGAGAGAGAGAGAGAGAGAGAGAGAGAGAGAGAGAGAGAGAGAGAGAGAGAGAGAGAGAGAGAGAGAGAGAGAGAGAGAGAGAGAGAGAGAGAGAGATAAACTGTAACCACATAATGCACTGCATGGTGCTGTGATTGTGTCAGGTTCATCAGTTCCTGTTGGGAGACTCGACTGTGGACAGAGAAACATACCGCTGTGAAACACAAACACACAGGCAGGTCAGCTCTGCTCTGTCTGAGACAAACACACAGGCAGGTCAGCTCTGTCTGAGACAAACACACAGGCAGGTCAGCTCTGCTCTGTCTGAGACAAACACACAGGCAGGTCAGCTCTGCTCTGTCTGAGACAAACACACAGGCAGGTCAGCTCTGCTCTGTCTGAGACAAACACACAGGCAGGTCAGCTCTGCTCTGTCTGAGACAAACACACAGGCAGGTCAGCTCTGCTCTGTCTGAGACAAACACACAGGCAGGTCAGCTCTGCTCTGTCTGAGACAAACACACAGGCAGGTCAGCTCTGCTCTGTCTGAGACAAACACACAGGCAGGTCTGCTCTGCTCTGTCTGAGACAAACACACAGGCAGGTCTGCTCTGCTCTGTCTGAGACAAACACACAGGCAGGTCAGCTCTGCTCTGTCTGAGACAAACACACAGGCAGGTCAGCTCTGTCTGAGACAAACACACAGGCAGGTCAGCTCTGCTCTGTCTGAGGCAAACACACAGGCAGGTCTGCTCTTCTCTGTCTGAGACAAACACAAAGGCAGGTCAGCTCTGCTCTGTCTGAGACAAACACACAGGCAGGTCTGCTCTGCTCTGTCTGAGACAAACACACAGGCAGGTCTGCTCTGCTCTGTCTGAGACAAACACACAGGCAGGTCAGCTCTGTCTGAGACAAACACACAGGCAGGTCAGCTCTGCTCTGTCTGAGACAAACACACAGGCAGGTCAGCTCTGCTCTGTCTGAGACAAACACACAGGCAGGTCAGCTCTGCTCTGTCTGAGACAAACACACAGGCAGGTCAGCTCTGCTCTGTCTGAGACAAACACACAGGCAGGTCAGCTCTGCTCTGTCTGAGACAAACACACAGGCAGGTCAGCTCTGCTCTGTCTGAGACAAACACACAGGCAGGTCAGCTCTGCTCTGTCTGAGACAAACACACAGGCAGGTCTGCTCTGCTCTGTCTGAGACAAACACACAGGCAGGTCTGCTCTGCTCTGTCTGAGACAAACACACAGGCAGGTCAGCTCTGCTCTGTCTGAGACAAACACACAGGCAGGTCAGCTCTGTCTGAGACAAACACACAGGCAGGTCAGCTCTGCTCTGTCTGAGGCAAACACACAGGCAGGTCTGCTCTTCTCTGTCTGAGACAAACACAAAGGCAGGTCAGCTCTGCTCTGTCTGAGACAAACACACAGGCAGGTCTGCTCTGCTCTGTCTGAGACAAACACACAGGCAGGTCTGCTCTGCTCTGTCTGAGGCAAACACACAGGCAGGTCAGCTCTGCTCTGTCTGAGACAAACACACAGGCAGGTCAGCTCTGTCTGAGACAAACACACAGGCAGGTCAGCTCTGCTCTGTCTGAGGCAAACACACAGGCAGGTCTGCTCTTCTCTGTCTGAGACAAACACAAAGGCAGGTCAGCTCTGCTCTGTCTGAGACAAACACACAGGCAGGTCTGCTCTGCTCTGTCTGAGACAAACACACAGGCAGGTCTGCTCTGCTCTGTCTGAGGCAAACACACAGGCAGGTCAGCTCTGCTCTGTCTGAGACAAACACACAGGCAGGTCAGCTCTGCTCTGTCTGAGACAAACACACAGGCAGGTCAGCTCTGCTCTGTCTGAGACAAACACACAGGCAGGTCAGCTCTGCTCTGTCTGAGACAAACACACAGGCAGGTCAGCTCTGCTCTGTCTGAGACAAACACACAGGCAGGTCAGCTCTGCTCTGTCTGAGACAAACACACAGGCAGGTCAGCGCTGCTCTGTCTGAGACAAACACACAGGCAGGTCAGCTCTGCTCTGTCTGAGACAAACACACAGGCAGGTCAGTTCTGCTCTGTCTGAGACAAACACACAGGCAGGTCAGCTCTGCTCTGTCTGAGACAAACACACAGGCAGGTCAGCTCTGCTCTGTCTGAGACAAACACACAGGCAGGTCAGCGCTGCTCTGTCTGAGACAAACACACAGGCAGGTCAGCTCTGCTCTGTCTGAGACAAACACACAGGCAGGTCAGCTCTGCTCTGTCTGTCTGAATTGTGATGGTTCACTACCTCTCTGACTCTCTGTTTCTGCTGCTGCCCACCTCATTCTCTGACTATCTGTTTCTGCTGCTGCCCACCTACTTCTCTATACATGACATCACCTGGTAGATCATTTATTTTAGTAATATATTTTACTAGGCTAGTCAGTTAAGAACAAATTCTTATTTACAATGACGGCCTACCCCGGCCAAACCTTAACCCGTACGACGCTGGGCTCAATTGAGCGCCGCCTTATGGGACTCCCGATCACGGCCGTTTGTGATACAGCCCATGATCGAACCAGGGTCTGTAGTGACACCTCTGGCGCTGCGATGCAGTGACCTTAGACCGCCCTGTGCCACTCGGGATTAACATTTACAAAACCAGGGTTCAGTCTTTGATAAAAAAAAAGAAACATTGTAGGAAGTTGGAAGCTGCGGTGTATATTTTGTCTTGGTGAACTTGTTGGTCCATCACCACCCCCGAGGTGGAAATGCGATAACCCAGGAAGGAAACAAGGCTTCATCATGTATCTGTCTGTGTGCTTGTAGTTCACTACACTCTCCTACACGTTAGTGTTTCTCTAGGAATGAAGGTCCAGTTGATTGGTGGAATGTACCATCAGTCAAATGAGATATTAAGACCAGGTTTATTACATCATTCTGTATCTGTATGAATATGTATAAGCTTCATATTCTGTGTGACCCAATCACCCCCCCCCCCCCCCCCCCCCCCCCGCCTACCTCTCTAACACACAATATTCTCATACACCTCTTAATAACTATCTTTGAAATATGTAAAAGTAATTGTTTTTCTTGAATATAACTGTAGATGTTCTTGAGGATGCCTTTTGTTTGTGGTTGGGAGATTGAAAAATATGTATGTTTTATAGCCCATGTTGTTAGTGTTGGTTGGTGCTGACCTTGCGATACATAACACAATTTAAACCAATGTTCCCTTTAGATGCCGATCTATCAAAACAGACTCAAAATGAAGATGCAGAGGTCTTTCATAGCAAATTAGATAGAATATTCTCTATTTTTCCATCCCCTCTCTCCACCTCTCTCCCCTCTGCCTCCCCTCTCTCCCCTTCCCTTCCCTTCCCTCCCCTCTCTCCCCTTCCCTCCCTTCTTTCCCCTCTCTCCCCTTCCCTCCCCTCTCTCTCACCTCTCTCCCCTTCCCTTCCCTCCCCTCTCTCCCCTTCCCTCCCCTCTCTCCCCTCTGCCCCCCCCTCTCTCCCCTCTCTCCCATTCCCTCCCCTCTCTCCCCTCTCTCCCTCCTGCCTCCCCTCACTCCCCTCTCTCCCCTCTGTCTCCGCTTCCCTCCCCTCCCCTCTCTCCGCTTCCCACCCCTCTCTCCCATCTGCTTCCCCTCTGTGTTTCTGCCTTCCTGTTTGATAGAGATGTCCAGGGAGCTGGTGATATGGAGCCTCAAAGCTGATGAGAATAGTGTATAGTCAGGGTGAATGTGTGATGTGTAAGTGTACCTGTGTTTGCCTGAGTACAAGGTAATGTACTCAGGTAGGTGCAGTGGACTTTGCTGTGTTTGCCTGAGTACTAGATTGTGGGTAGATGGAGTGGACATTGCTATGTTTGCCTCAGTACTAGATTGTAGGTAGATGGAGTGGACATTGCTATGTTTCCCTCAGTACTAGATTGTAGGTAGATGGAGGGGACATTGCTATGTTTCCCTCAGTACTAGATTGTAGGTAGATGGAGTGGACATTGCTATGTTTCCCTCAGTACTAGATTGTAGGTAGATGGAGTGGACATTGCTATGTTTCCCTCAGTACTAGATTGTAGGAAGATGGAGGGGACATTGCTATATTTCCCTCAGTACTAGATTGTAGGTAGATGGAGGGGACATTGCTATGTTTCCCTCAGCACTAGATTGTAGGTAGATGGAGTGGACATTGCTATGTTTCCCTCAGTACTAGATTGTAGGTAGATGGAGTGGACATTGCTATGTTTCCCTCAGTACTAGATTGTAGGAAGATGGAGGGGACATTGCTATGTTTCCCTCAGTACTAGATTGTAGGTAGATGGAGGGGACATTGCTGTGTTTCCCTCAGCACTAGATTGTAGGTAGATGGAGTGGACATTGCTATGTTTCCCTCAGTACTAGATTGTAGGTAGATGGAGTGGACATTGCTATGTTTCCCTCAGTACTAGATTGTAGGTAGATGGAGGGGACATTGCTGTGTTTCCCTCAGCACTAGATTGTAGGTAGATGGAGTGGACATTGCTATGTTTCCCTCAGTACTAGATTGTAGGTAGATGGAGGGGACATTGCTATGTTTGCCTCAGTACTAGATTGTAGGTAGATGGAGTGGACATTGCTATGTTTGCCTTGGTTGTAGATACCAACATGTTTCAAGCAGACCACCATAGTCCCTGTGCCCAAGAACACAAAGACAACCTGCCTAAATGACTATAGACCCGTGGCACTCACGTCCGTAGCCATGAAGTGCTTTGAAAGGCTGGTAATGGCTCACATCAACACCATTATCCCAGAAACCCTAGACCCACTCCAATTACCATACTGCCCAAACAGATCCACAGATGATGCAATCTCTATTGCACTCCACACTGCCCTTTCCCACATGGACAAAAGGAACACCTATGTGAGAATGCTATTCATTGACTACAGCTCAGTGTTCAACACCATAGTGCCCTCAAAGCTCATCAATAAGCTAAGGACCCTGGGACTAAACACCTCACTCTGCAACTGGATCCTGGACTTCCTGACGGGCCACCCCCAGGTGGTAAGGGTAGGTAGCAACACACCTGCCACGCTGATCCTCAACACTGGAGCACCACAAGGGTGCGTGCTCAGTCCCCTCCTGTACTCCCTGTTCACCCACGACTGCATGGCCAGGCACGACTCCAACACCATCATTACGTTTGCAGACGACACAACAGTGGTAGGCCTGATCACTGACAACAACGAGACAGCCTATAGGGAGGAGGTCAGAGACCTGGCCGGGTGGTGCCAGAATAATCCCTCAACGTAACCAAGACTAAGGAGATGATTGTGGACTACAGGAAAAGTTGGACCGAGCACGCCCCTATTCTCATCGACGGGGCTGCAGTGGAGCAGGTTGAGAGCTTCAAGTTCCTTGGTGTCCACATCACCAAGGCGGTACAGAGGGTAGTGCGTACGGCCCAGTACATCACTGGGGCAAAGCTGCCTGCCATCCAGGACCTCTACATCAGGTCGTGTCAGAGGAAGGCCCTAAAAATTGGTTGAGGGCTGGGAGGCTGAGGACTGGGGAGCCGAGGGCTGAGGGCTGGAAGGCTGAGGACTGGGGAGCCGAGGGCTGGGGAGATGAAGGCTGGGTGATGAAGGCTGGGTGATGAGGGATGGGTGATGAAGGCTGGGTGATGAGGGCTGGGTGATGAAGGCTGGGGAGATGAGGGCTGGGTGATGAAGGCTGGGTGATGAAGGCTGGGTGATGAGGGCTGGGTGATGAAGGCTGGGGAGTTGAGGGCTGAGTGATGAAGGCTGGGTGATGAAGGCTGGGTGATGAGGGCTGGGTGATGAGGGCTGGGTGATGAGGGCTGGGTGATGAAGGCTGGGGAGATGAGGGCTGAGTGATGAAGGCTGGGTGATGAAGGCTGGGTGATGAGGGCTGGGTGATGAGGGCTGGGTGATGAGGGCTGGGTGATGAAGGCTGGGGAGCCGACGACTGAGGGCTGGGTGATGAAGGCTGGGTGATGAGGGCTGGGTGATGACGGCTTGGTGATGAATGCTGGGGAGATGAGGGCTGAGGGCTGGGTGATGAAGGCTGTGGAGCCTAGGGCTGAGGGCTGGGAGGCTGAGGGTTGATGAGATGAGGGCTGTGAGGCATCTCTCATCATCGTCTTCCTCCTCCTCTTCCTCCTCCGCCTCTCTATTTATCCTCCTACATATTTTCCCTCCTCTTCTCTCCGGCAGCATCATCGGCTCGTTAGGCCATATGATAGCCACTTCCCCTTACTACCTAACACACGCAGACAAACACACATAGGCAAACACACACAGGCAAATACACACACACACACACACACTCACGCACACACAAACGCACGCACGCACGCACGCACGCACACACACACACACACACACACATACACACACACACACACACACGCCTGTTACCTTACTGTATGTCGGCTTACTGCTGGGCTTACTGCTGGGAGGCTGAGGCTTGCGAACTGGGGGCTGGGACGATGGGAGACTAGGAGGCTGAGGCTGTGGCCTGGGGCATGAGGGCTGGGGGCAGGGAGACTCAGGGCTGAGGGTCGAGTGATGAGGACTGAGGGCTGGGAGTCTGAGGGCTGAGGGCTGGGAGTCTGAGGGCTGAGGGCTGGGAATCTGAGGGCTGAGGGCTGGGAGTCTGAGGGCTGAGGGCTGGGAGTCTGAGGGCTGAGGCTGGGAGTCTGAGGGCTGAGGGCTGGGAGTCTGAGGGCTGAGGCTGGGAGGTTGAGAGCTTAGTGATGGGAGGTTGAGGGCTGAGTGATGGGAGGTTGAAGGCTGAGTGATGGGATGTTGAGGGCTGAGGGCTTGGTGATGAGGGCTGTGGGCTGGGAGACTGAGGACTGAGGGCTTGGAGGGTGAGGACTGAGAGGCTGAGGTTGAGGGCTGAGGAGATGAGGGCTGAGGGCTGTGAGGCTGAGGGCTGGTTGATGAGGACTGGGGACATGAGGGCTGAGGGCTGGGAGATGAGGGCTGGGAGGCTGAGGACTGGGGGATGAGGGCTGGGGAGATGAGGGCTGTGGGCTGGGACACTGAGTGATGAGGAGATGAGGGTTGACGGCTGGGAGTCTGTGGGCTGGGAGTCTGTGGGCTGGGAGTCTGTGGGCTGGGAGTCTGTGGGCTGGGAGTCTGTGGGCTGGGAGTCTGTGGGCTGAGGGCTGGCTGATGAGGACTGGGAACAGGAGGGCTGTGGGCTGGGACACTGAGAGCTGAGGGCTGGGGGCTGGGAGGCTGAGGGCTGGTTGATGAGGACTGGGGACATGAGGGCTGAGGGCTGTGATGCTGAGGGCTGGGAGGCTGAGGGATGGTCGACGAGGACTGGGGACATGAGATGTGGAGGTGTGTGGAATCTACCAGTTTCTTTTTAAGTGGTACTATTACTGTTCTTCATATAGCTCTCCCTGGATATCCACCCTCCCCCGCTCTCTCCTTGTCCTTCTGTTTCTTTTTCTCGTTCTCTCTCCCTTGCTCTCCCTCTCCCTCTCTCTCTCTCTATCTCTATCTCTCTCTCTCCCTTGCTCTCTCTAGCTCCCTCTCCCTCTCCCTCTCTCTATCTCTCTCTCTCCCTTGCTCTCTCTAGCTCCCTCTGATTCTCCCTCTCCCTCTCCCTCTCTCTCTCTCTCTCTCTTTCTCTCTATCTCTCTCCCTTGCTCTCTCTAGCTCCCTCTCCCTCTCTCTCTCTTTCTCTCTCTCTCCCTTGCTCTCTCTAGCTCCCTCTCCCTCTCCCTCTCTCTCTCTCTCTCTCTCTCTCTCTCTCTCTCTCTCTCTCCCTTGCTCTCTCTAGCTCCCTCTCCCTCTCTCTCTCTCCCTTGCTCTCTCTAGCTCCCTCTCCCTCTCCCGCTCCCGCTCCCTCTCCCTCTCCCTCTCCCTCTCTAGCTCTCTCTAGCTCCCTCTCCCTCTCCCTCTCCCGCTCCCGCTCCCTCTCCCTCTCTCTCTCTCTCTCTCTCTCCCTTGCTCTCTCTCTCCCTTGCTCTCCCTCTCTCCCTTGCTCTCCCTCTCTCCCTTGCTCTGTCTCTCTCGTGCTCTCTCTCTCTGTCTCTCTCCTGCTCGCTCTCTCTCTTGCTCTCTTGCTCTCTCTCGCTCTGTCTCTCTCTTGCTTGCTCTCTCTTTCTCGCTCTGTCTCTCTCTTGCTTGCTCTCTCTTTCTCGCTCTGTCTCTCTCTTGCTCTCTCTCTCTCGCTCTGTCTCTCTCTTGCTTGCTCTCTCTCTCTCTCTCTCTCTTGCTCTCTCTTTCTCTATCTCTCTCTCTCTCTCTCTCTCGCTCTGTCTCTCTCTTGCTCTCTCTCTCTCGCTCTGTCTCTCTCTTGCTTGCTCTCTCTTTCTCTCTCTCTCTCTCTCTCTTGCTCTCTCTCTCTTGCTCTCTCTCTCTCTTCAATTTAAGGGCTTTGTTGGTATGGGAAACATATGTTTACATTGCCAAAGCAAGTGAAATAGATATAACACAAAAGTTAAATAAACAATACAAAAATTAACTGTAAAAATGAGTTTCAAAAGAATGAAGACATTTCAAATGTCATATTATATCATATTTGGCAGGAGGTTAGGAAGTGCAGCTCAGTTTCCACCTCATTTTGTGGGCAGTTGGACGAGAGGGATTTTTTTCCAGACACCCAAACAGGCCCTCATCCCCGTCATTTGCAGGAGAAAGGGACAACGATTTTGCGAGAGGAGATCGGGGTGCTTTGTGAGGATCAGGCGACAAGGGCTAATCTGCCTTTGCCATCCGTACTGTTAGCCAATACTCATGGATACCCAAAATAGGACGAACTAAACTCACGTATATCCAACCAACCAACATTATAAACTGTAATATCTTTCACAGAGTCGACGACGACATTTAAAAACATACAGCTGGCGGGTTTTACACTCTTTCAACAGGACAGAACCTCTGGTAAGACACGAGGTGACGGTCTAGGAATATTTGTAAACAACAGCTGGAGCACAATATCTAAGGAAGTCTCAGGGTTTTGCTCGCCTGAGGTAGAGTATCTCATGATAAGATGTAGACCACACTTTCTACCTAGAGAGTTGTCATCTGTATTTTTCGTAGCTGTCTGTCTGTCTCTCTCTGTCTCGCACTCTCTGTCTCTCTACATACCACCGCAGACCAAGACCGGCACTAAAACTGCACTCAATGAGATGTATTCCGCCATAAGCAAACAGGAAAATGCTCATCCAGAGGCGGCGCTCCTAGTGGCGGTGGACTTTAACCTGTTTGGCGTGGAAGCCCGACGTCGGTACACTTATGACAACAGCCAGCTCAAAGTGCAGGGCGCAAAATTCAAAAGACATTTTTTTTAAATATTTAACTTTCACACATTAACAAGTCCAATACAGCATATGAAAGGTACACATCTTGTGAATCCAGCCAACATGTCCGATTTTTAAAATGTTTTACAAGGAAGACAAAATATGTAAATCTATTAGCTAACCAAGTTAGCAAAAGACACCACTTTTTTTACTATAACAGTTTTTTACTCCATCAGTAGCTATCACAAATTCGAACAAATAAAGATATAAATAGCCACTAACCAAGAAACAACTTCATCAGATGACAGTCTGATAACATATTTATTGTATAGCATATGTTTTGTTCGAAAAATTCCAGAACAGTCGTTGTTTGTATCTGGAACGGCAAATTTCCCTCTTCTTTTAGCATGGGCACTTGCCAAGTGGCACGGATCTCTCCAACGTCAACAAAGTCAGAGAACGGAACACGGCAAAACTCCCGAAAAAATGTCAATAATCTGATTAAACTATATTGAAAAAACATACTTTACCATGATATGGTCACATGTATCAGATAAAATCAAAGCCGGAGATAGTAGTCGTCCATAACGGCAGCTAAACAGAAGGCAATCCCACTGTCCAACTGGCGCTGCCAAGAGTACCGGAAATGAGGGACACGTCATACAAAGAGCTTGTATTCCAATTCAGAACAAGATGAACACAAAATTTCTTCTCTCACAGCCTCTTGACAACCAGGGGAAGGTCTATGAAGTGTACGTAGACTCTTACGTTTTATGCACATGTATAGGCAGGAAGTTGAACAGAGCATCGATTTCAGACGTTCCACTTCCTGGTCAGGAAATGTGCTGCAGAATGAGTTCTGTTTCACTCAGAGAAATAATTCAAACGTTTTTAGAAACTAGAGAGTGTTTTCTATCCAATAGTAATAATAATATGCATATTGTACGAGCAAGAATTGAGTACGAAGCCGTTTGAAATGGGCATCTTTTATCTGGCTACTCAATACTGCCCCTTGCAGCCATAAGAAGTTAATGCAGGGAAACTTAAATCAGTTTTATCTAATTTCTATCAGCATGTTAAATGTGCAATCAGAGGGAAAAAAACTCTAGACCACCTTCACTCCACTCATAGAGACGGGTACAAAGCTCTCCCTCGCCCTCCATTTGGCAAATCTGACCACAACTCTATCCTTCTGATTCCTGTTTACAAGCAAAAATGAAAGCAGGAAGCACCAGTGACTCGGTCTATAAAAAAGTGGTCAGATGAAGCAGATGCTAAACTACAGGACTGTTTTGTTAGCACAGACTGCAAAATGTTACAGGATTCTTCCGATGGCATTGAGTACACCACATCAGTCACTGGCTTCATCAATCAGTGCATCGATGACGTCGTCCCCATAGTGACTGTACATACATACCCCAACAGGTACCCCCCCCCCCCTGTAGATAGTCTCGCTATTGTTATTTTACTGTTGCTCTTGAATTATTTGTTACTTCAATTTCATACTTTTTGGGGGGTATTTTCTTAAAACTGCATTGTCAGTTAAGGTCTTGTAAGTAAACATTTCACTATAAGGTCTACACCTGTTGTATTCAGCATTTCACTGTCTACACCTGTTTTATTCAGCATTTCACTGTAAGGTCTACTACACCTGTTGTATTCAGCATTTCACTGTAAGGTCTACTACACCTGTTGTATTCAGCATTTCACTGTAAGGTCTACTACACCTCTTGTATTCAGCATTTCACTGTAAGGTCTACTACACCTGTTGTATTCAGCATTTCACGGTAAGGTCTACTACACCTGTTGTATTCAGCATTTCACGGTAAGGTCTACTACACCTGTTGTATTCAGGATTTCACTGTAAGGTCTACTACACCTGTTGCATTCAGCATTTCATGGTAAGGTCTACTACGCCTGTTGTATTCAGCGCATGTGACAAATACCATTTGATTTGAATTATCTTTGACTTTTCTAATGATTTGGTCTCTCTCTCTCTCTCTCTCTCTCTCTGTCTCTGTTCCTCTCTCCTAATTTTCTCCTTGTTTCATTGTGTTGAGTATGGCATAAGCCTAGAGCTGAGAAAGGGTTACCCAACCCCTGAACAGAGGGACGTCAATAGGCATGTGTTTTAAATCCGTCGATTGTATAAAACTGACACATCATCTGGTCCAGAGGAAACTCGTACAGAAAGCAGAAAACATTTCTGGCGGTGTACTCCTATTTTATTTTTAGCACTCACTGTTCTCATGCTCTTTCTTTTCCCTGCTCCTCCCTGTTTTCATCACTCCCCTCTCTCTGGTTCCCCTCTCCCCTCTCTCTGGTTCCCCTCTCTCTGGTTCCCCTCTCTCTGGTTCCCCTCTCTCTGGTTCCCCTCTCTCTGGTTCCCCTCTTTCTGGTTCCCCTCTCTCTGGTTCCCCTCTCTCTGGTTACCCTCTTTCTGGTTCCCCTCTCCCTGGTTCTCCTCTCTCTGGTTCCCCTCTCTCTGGTTCCCCTCTCTCTGGTTCCCCTCTCCCCTCTCTCTGGTTCCCCTCTCTCTGGTTCCCCTCTCTCTGGTTCCCCTCTCTCTGGCTCCCCTCTCTCTGGTTCCCCTCTCTCTGGCTCCCCTCTCTCTGGCTCCCCTCTCTCTGGCTCCCCTCTCTGGTTCCCCTCTCTGGTTCCCCTCTCTCTGGTTCCCCTATCTCTGGTTCCCCTCTCTCTGGCTCCCCTCTCTCTGGTTCCCCTCTCTCTGGTTCCCCTTTCACTGGTTCCCCTCTCTCTGGTTCCCATCTGTCTGGTTCCCATCTGTCTGGTTCCCCTCTCTCTGGTTCCCCTCTCTCTGGTTCCCCTCTGTCTGGTTCCCCTCTCTCTGGTTCTCTTCCTCTGGTAAGTTTATATACTTTATTCTCTCTGTTTGAGTTCTTCTCTCTCCCTCTTTGGTTCCCTTCTCTCTGGTTCCCCTCTCCCTGGTTCCCCTCTCTCTGGTTCCTCTCTCTCTGGTTCCCCTCTAAAAACAAATATTCCAAGCCAAACCTTCATATCATAACCTCTAACAGCTACACACAGCGTTGTCACCATATTAGCTAATGTCATATTCAACATATAAGTCAAATGTATTTTATAAAGCCCCTTTTTACATCAGCAGATGTCACAAAGTGCTTATACAGAAACCCAGCCTAAAACCCCAAAGAGCAATGAGGATGGTGGCAGCCGGCAGGGAGTGGTGAGGGGAGTGGTGATTGAGGGGAGATATCTGGCAATCCGTTGGCTCCCCCCTCCCGGGCCTTATAAGGACTTCCTGCCGCAATGAGGAAAGACTGTAACTCGTTAAGCCAGGGAGTGTTTGGGGATAAAAGGGGGAAGCAGCCTGCGCAACGGGGCAGAGTAGGAGAGAACCAAGCGTGATATGAAGAGTGGGAGAAGAGCGCGTACTATCTGTGAGATTACACGTTGTGACCTGGACTGTCGGACTAACCCCCTTGTGTACCGGACCGGATTGGCTGAGGACCCGAGGATTAACCCTGGGAAAATGAATTGGACAAAGTGAACGGCTTGTGGACTGTGAGGTGATTGGTGAATTCCTCCTTCTTTACCTGTGTACAAAAATCCCTAATTAACTTCCCCTTTGCATTCTATTTGCGCTACTGGTGCCTGTTTTGTTATTGTAGCAGCAAAGCGGCAGGTGCAACAGTCTCTCGTCCAAAACCCAGTAGGTTTTTACTGAAGCTGACGGAGGCTGACGACATCGTGGCTTACCTACAATCCTTCGAAAGGACGGCGGCTAGGGAGAAATGGCCCCATGAGCAATGGGCCAGCCTGCTAGCACCCTTCCTGTCAGGCACGGCACAGAAGACCGACCAGGATCTGACGGCTGACCAGGCGACTCATTACGAGGTGGTTAAAAAGGAAATCCTGCGCAGGTATGAATGACTACACCCTGATTAGCAGGGCACAAAGATTCCATGATCGGGCGTATGATCTTACAGCAACCCCCGATCACAAATGCATTGTCTAATTAATCTGGCCATGAGCTGGCTAACTGCTGAACCCCTGATGCTCACGGCCATCGAGAAAGTGGTCATAGATAAATCTATATCTCTCGGAGCTAAAAGGTTAGCCGGCTAAGCTAACCTGCAGAGTGCAGATCAGCTGTTGGAACTGCTGGAAGGACAACGGGTGGCTTTGGAGGGCATGCGGAGTGGACAACCATGGAAGACGAAATCCTCCACTCACCCGAAGGAGCGGAAAAGGAAGGAGGACCAGGCTGGGACACCGACAGCCAGCTCCCCGAGACGAGGCCCCTTCCTGAACCTGGACAGCAGGATGTGCTACGAGTGTGGTGAGCTGGGACATATCGCCTGGAGCTGTCCAGCCAGCGATGTCCCAATGCCTTCGGCCTCAGCCAGTGAGGTAGCCACCAAGCGTCCTTGTGGCTTACTGAGGGCGAGAGGAGAGTGGTTATTCCCCTGTCATCCGGCAAAGAGCCAACGGAAAGGACACCACAGCACTTTTGGACCTTGGTGACCTTGATCCAACGTGACTTCGCCCAGTCCCCAAACCTGACTGTCACCATGGCCATTACATGCATACCACAGACCACAAAGGGACAACCAACGGGACAAGTGGGAGTCGTCCCAAACCTGCTTGTGCCAGTCCTGATCGGACGGTATTTCCCGATGTTCCGCCAACTGTGGACCAGTATATCCGGAGATGTGGGGAACCGAGGGAACCAGAAGGGAGGAGGAAGTCGGAGAGGTGGGAGGGACACCAGAAGGAGGAATGCCCGGATGTGTGGATTCCAGGAAGTGGACCCACAGGCATCAACCTGGAGGAGGGGCCTCTGAAGCCAGACTGGAGGGAGAGGTGGCGAGTCTGGAAGACATGTTCCCAATGGACCATGAGGTGGCACCAAAGCCCACCTCTCTAGCGGGCCTGTTCAGCACGGCCCAACTGGTGTTTCCCAACTTGGCATGTGATGTTGGGACAAATGATAGTCCCTTATTATACAAGAGACAGAATTCACAAATTCTATAGCACAACGACAGAGTCATGTCTTAAGTGTAAAACTAACAATGACTCAATAATCCATGCATTCTGGGAATGTTATAAAGTCCAAAAGTTATGGGCGGAGTTAGAAATTTGGCTGTCAGAAATACAATATCCGTCTGTCTGTATAGTTCAAGACATGGAATATGTGGATGCAGTGAGATACCAGATGGTCGGACGATACTTTTCTCGTCAATCGTCTTAAATACTATTCTTAAAAAAACGGAAATCAATCAATCCTCCGCTGTTAACGCAATGGAAAGGTCAAATTCTTTATTATCTAAAATTGTAAAGTGCTTGGGCGACGGAGAGAAATGAAATGGTGGAGTTTGAGGCGCTCTCCAGCAGGTGGCTATAGTGGATGGAAAGCCCGTGGAGGGGGTAAGACGAATAACCAACCACCATTTCTCTATTTAAAAAAAAAAGTTGCTCTATCAGGTCGTGAAGAAGAATGTCGAATGTCTGGAGTTGTTGTTGGTGCCGTCCATTTGTACCATCTGTCCTGCAGTCGGTGCATTCTCGCCTTCTTGGGGATCACCTAGGGGTTGAAAAGACCTTAGACAGAATCAAGGCACGATTTTACTGGCCAAGGGTGAAGAAATCAGTGGAAGAATACTGGCCCGCAGTTGCCCTGAGTGCCAGCAAGTGGCTCCAAAATCCCATTTCCGCGGTCCCTTAAATTCCATTACCAATTATTTAAGTTCCTTTCAGCAGGATTGCAATGGACCTGGTGGGACCTCTACTCAAGAGCAACAGAGAGCACCAATACATACTGGTGATTTAGGATTATGTCACCAGGTATCCGGAAGCCATTCCCCTGTGTGCCATGGCCACCAAGGGTATCACACGTGAATTGGTCATCCTGTTCTCCCGAGTAGGCATTCCCAATGAGATATTGACCGACCAGGGTACCCCGTTCATGTTACGAATCACGAAGTATCTATGCAAGCTAATGATAATTACCCAGTTGCGCACCTCAGTGTATCACCCTCAGACCGATGGATTGGTGGACCGATGGGGACAGCATGGAAGAGCACCAGTGACTCAGCCACATAATCGGGTAAGAGGCAGAGAATCCCAGTGGAGAGAGGGGAGCTGGCCAGCCAGAGACAGCAATGGCGGTTCGTCACTCCAGTGTCTTGCCGTTCACATCCCTACCCCATGGGCCAGACTACACTTAATCATAACACCTACTGAATACTGAAGAGATGAGTCTTCAGTAAAGACTTAAAAGGTCAAGCCCGAGTCTGCGTCTTTCACGTGGCTAGGCAGACCATTCCATAAAAACGTAGCTTTATAGGAGAAAATCCTGCCTCCAGCTGTTTGCTTAGAAATTCTAGGGACAAATAGGTACTAGAACTAAGGTGTTAGTAATACCACTACAATAATGCAGTAGAGCAAGCAGCTTACCTTGGACAAGTTCCAGTGTTAGATAGCCATAGCCAGCCAACATAGCATCCCTCTCTGTTTGAGCCGGGTGTTTCAGTAGGCTAATCTAGCTATCTGCATTCGCTAGCTAAGTGAGAGTGAAACAAATACAACTAAATATCTCTCTCTCTCTCTCTCTCTCTCTCTCTCTTTCACCCTCTCGGTCTTGCTTCTCCTTCCTTTTTGAATTAATGAATTTGTTCATCACTGTTCAATTATTGTCTTTCTCTCTCTGTCACAGTTTTCTAAATTAGAACCCAGAAGCAGACCAGGACAAGGAGAGTAGGACGAAGGTGAGTATTTATTTACAAGTTTAAACGTAGAGGTAGAATGATCCAAGTGACGGAGCGGGCAGCGGAGGTGAGTTGATGGGAGTGAATAGGCAGATCCAATGAAGTAACAGAAGCCACCGATGACCAGGCAGGGATGAGATGAGTGTTCCGGGTGAATGACTGTAGACAGAACAAACGGAGGTAAGTTCAAGGCATGCAAGACGTACAAAACAAACTCTATCAAACTGGAGGCTGATACGCTGGCACAACATACTGTTCATGGCTAACGATCCGGCAGGGAATGGATGTCAGGTCAGAGCTTATGAAGTGGAGGGGTGATGATCAGGACCAGGTGTGCAGATAGCTGATGGGATACAGGTGCGGGTAATCAGATCTCCCAACTAGCTACGTCGCCCGGCAACCAGACAGGGTGCGTTCCAGGACACCGGAAAAACACTCCAGGACAGAACACAGGCAAAAACAGACTCAGGAAGCGGAATTCGTGACACTCTCTTTAAGTCAACTACGCACTATATTTTATGCACTGGAGTGCTAGCTAGCTGTAGCTTATGCTTTCAGTACAAGATTCATTCTCTGGTCCTTTGATTGGGTGGACAACATGTCAGTTCATGCTGTAAGAGATCTGATAGATTGGATGACGTCATCCGGAAGTTGTCATAATTAATGTGTAAGTCTATGGAAGGGAGTGAGCACCATGAGCCTCCTAGGTTTTGTATTGAAGTCAATGTACCCAGAGGAGGATGGAAGCTAGCTGTCCTCCGGCTACACCATGGTGCTACTGTGTTTTAAGCAATTATTTGGTGACGTGAATATATTTAGTATAGTTTTACTTTTTTAATGTTTCACTTTTGATTTCTATGAAATTCACTGAGGAAGATAGTCCTCCCCTTCCCCCTCTGAAGAGCCTCCTCTGGTACAGGTTAACTGTCTATGGACACTGGTTTCACTGTCTGACTATTTGAATGTACTAACACACAAACACAGGAACACACAGGACAAAATCAGGGCACTCTTTTGTTGACGGCAGAAGTTCGGTTGAGTTGGCTAGCTCTCTCTTACCCTGTCTCCCTCCCTCCCTCTCTCTTACCCTCCCTCCCTCCCTCCCTCCCTCCCTCCCTCCCTCCCTCTTTCTATCTCTCCTTCTATTCCTCCTTCTATTCCCTCTGTCTCTTTCTGTTTTGCATACGGTGGAAGCACTTGCTGTGATAGGTGAACTGAGCCAGCTGCATCTACATGTTTAGTTGCACTTCCTTATATGGAGAGGGGTGTTTCACAGAGAGAGAGAGACAAGAGAGGGAGATATAGAGAAGAGGCAGGAGTGAAAGTGAGCGAGAGGAGGGAGGGAGGCATGGAGGGAAGAAGAGAGGGAGGGAAGAAGAGAGGAAGGGAAGAAGAGGGGGAGGAAAGAAGAGGGGGTGAGAGAAGCGCTGCAAAGCGAGCATGAGGTTTTCACTTTCTATTCTCCGCTCAGTAGCAGTCAGAGGAGTCCACGTTGAGGCACAGTAAGTGAATACAGTTACCGTTTACCGAGGGTGTGTGTGTGGTGTGTGTGTAGAGAGAGAGATCTCTATACTCTAGACAATACTGCTTGTATTTACAGAGTCTCAGGTTGATTTTATTGATTGGGGAAAACTTTCACTCTGTCGTGTGTTTGTGTGTGTTTGTGTTTGTGTGAGCAGTTAATTAGTCAGACAGTTTCCTGTGCAGTCACTTGATGTGGGACCGTTTGCAATGTGGAAAAGAGCTGAGGAGACTGTGGATGGCCGTTAGTGTTTAATGTTCTGTACATTAGTTAACCCCACGCACCGTAGACATTCTCCCCAGCAGCCTGCTCTCTACACACACACACACACACACACACACACACACACAGAATCTTAATTGGATCACTCTTTTGTTGCTGAGAATTTTCTGCACTGCAGATGAGCTCCATGTTTTACATAAATACACTGAAAACACTCAACCCATAGCTACATTAACAGGATTGTACTTATCAGATAATAACATTAACCACCAATCAAGCAACGCGATGGACTAAATGTTCAAATGGTCAAATTAAGATCCTACATATGTATGTACACACACACACACACAGGCACAGGCATGCACACAGACCCATAAAGACGCGACACACCCCTGCATAATGAGATGACTCCTGCTGTTCAAAGGAAAGTATTAAACTCCCACGTTACCCACGGTAACGGTAACCATGCTACAGTCTGACAAACCGAGTGTGGTGGGGGTTGTGTTTTGTGTATTTCTATGGACTGATTGAGGGATTGAATGTAGGTGATACACTACATGGCCAAAAGTATGTGGACACCTGCTCATCGAACGTCTCATTCCAAATCATTGGCATTAATATGGAGTTTGCCCCCCCCCCCCCCCCCCCCCCCCCCTTTACTGCTATAACAGCCTCCACTCTTCTGGGAAGGTTTTCCACTAGATGTTGGAATATTGCTGCAGGGACTTGCTTCCATTCAGCCACAAGGTCAGGGCTCTGTGCAGGCCAGTCAAGTTCTTCCACACCCATCAAAACAAACTATTTCTGTACGGACCTCGGTTTGTCCACAGGAGCATTGTCATGCTGAAACAGGAAAGCTGTTTCAGCTGAACTCGAAAGTGAGTGTAGCGCACTTCAGCACTCGACAGTCCCGTTCTGTGAGATTGTGTTGACTACCATTTCGCGGCTGAGCCGTTGTTGCTCCTAGACATTTCCACTTTACAATAACAGCACTTACATTTGACCGGGGGCAGCTCTAGCAGGTCAGAAGTTTGACAAACTGACTTGTTGGAAAGGTGGCATCCTATGACGATTCCACGTTGAAAGTCACTGAGCTCTACAGTAAGGGCCATTCTACTGCCAATGTTTGTCTATGGAGATTGCATGGCTGAGTGCACGATTTTATACACCTTTCAGAACCGGGTGTGGCTGAAATAGCCGAATCCACACATTTAAAGGGGTGTCCACATAACGTTTTTATCTTTAAAGGGGATAGTTGGTGTCTAACTCAACCTGTTGGATTGACACAGTACTAGTGGACGTAGGTTACTGATGTAGGTTGTGAGCTGTATAGAGATGATATCTGGTCTAGTTAGT
>NC_074697.1:3416804-3426804 GCF_029448725.1 Salvelinus fontinalis
CCAGGGACAACTGTAAGTACCTACACCCTCCTGCCCACCTGAAGACCCAGCTGGAGATCAACGGCAGGAACAACCTGATCCAACAGAAGAACATGGCCATGCTGGCACAGCAGATGCAGCTGGCCAACTCCATGATGCCCGGCACACAGCTACATCCTACATGTATGGTGAGATAACACACACCCATGGACTCTCTCTCACACACACACACACACACACACACACACACACACACACACACACACACACACACACACACACACACACACACACACACACACACACACACACACACACGCACACACGCACACACACACTGGACCCAAGCCCAGCATATAGTGCAACCAGACCCAGCCAGGCAAGGATACCAAACAGATTCAAAGAGACCTGTCATTGTCCTTTGAGAAACATCAGGTCGATTGCCACTCACCTTTCATCCATTCCTCTTCTGTTCTGTTCTCATCCCTTCCTCTTCTGTTCTCATCCCTTCCTCTTCTGTTCTGTTCTCATCCATTCCTCTTCTGTTCTGTTCTCATCCATTCCTCTTCTGTTCTCATCTCATTTTCTTCTGTTCTCGTCCTACCTCTTCTGTTCTGTTCTCATCCCTTCCTCCTCTGTTCTCGTCCCTTCTTCTTCTGTTCTCATCCCTTCCTCTTCTGTTCTCGCCCCTTCCTCTTCTGTTCTCATCCCTTGCTCTTCTGTTCTCATCCCTTGCTCTTCTGTTCTCGTCCATCCTCTTCTGTTCTCATCCCTTGCTCTTCTGTTCTCATCCCTTCTTCTTCTGTTCTCATCCCTTCCTCTTCTGTTCTCATCCCTTGCTCTTCTGTTCTCATCCCTTGCTCTTCTGTTCTCATCCCACCTCTTCTGTTCTCATCCCTTCTTCTTATGTTCTGTTATCGTCCCTTCCTCTTCTGTTCTGTTCTCGTCCCTTCCTCTTCTGTTCTGTTCTCGTCCCTTCCTCTTCTGTTCTCATCCCTTCTTCTTCTGTTCTCGTCCCTTCTTCAACTGTTCTCATCCCCCCCTCTTCTGTTCTCGTCCCTTCCTCTTCTGTTCGCGTCCCTTGCTCTTCTGTTCTCATCCCTTGCTCTTCTGTTCTCATCCCACCTCTTCTGTTCTCATCCCTTCTTCTTATGTTCTGTTATCGTCCCTTCCTCTTCTCTTCTGTTCTCGTCCCTTCCTATTCTGTTCTCGTCCCTTCCTCTTCTGTTCTCATCCCTTCCTCTTCTGTTCTCATCCCTTCTCTCTGGGTGGGAAAGGAAAGCAGAGAAAAGAGAGGTGGTGGACAGGGAAGAGACAGCAGGATGAAACAGAGGAGATTGGAGGTGGTGGACAGGGAAGAGACAGCAGGATGAAACAGAGGAGATTGGAGGAGAGGTGGTGGACAGGGAAGAGAAAGCAGGATGAAACAGAGGAGATTGGTGGAGGTGGACAGAGAAGAGACAGCAGGATGAAACAGAGGAGATTGGAGGTGGTGGACAGAGAAGAGACAGCAGGATGAAACAGAGGAGATTGGAGGTGGTGGACAGAGAAGAGACAGCAGGATGAAACAGAGGAGATTGGAGGTGGTGGACAGAGAAGAGACAGCAGGATGAAACAGAGGAGATTGGAGGTGGTGGACAGGGAAGAGACAGCAGGATGAAACAGAGGAGATTGGAGGTGGTGGACAGGGAAGAGACAGCAGGATGAAACAGAGGAGATTGGAGGTGGTGGACAGAGAAGAGACAGCAGGATGAAACAGAGGAGATTGGAGGTGGTGGACAGAGAAGAGACAGCACGATGAAACAGAGGAGATTGGAGGAGAGGTGGTGGACAGAGAAGAGACAATAGGATGAAACAGAGGAGATTGGAGGAGAGGTGGTGGACAGGGAAGAGACATTAGGATGAAACAGAGGAGATTGGAGGAGAGGTGGTGGACAGGGAAGAGAAAGCAGGATGAAACAGAGGAGATTGGTGGTGGACAGAGAAGAGACAGCAGGATGAAACAGAGGAGATTGGAGGTGGTGGACAGAGAAGAGACAGCAGGATGAAACAGAGGAGATTGGAGGTGGTGGACAGGGAAGAGACAGCAGGATGAAACAGAGGAGATTGGAGGTGGTGGACAGGGAAGAGACAGCACGATGAAACAGAGGAGATTGGAGGTGGTGGACAGAGAAGAGACAACAGGATGAAACAGAGGAGATTGGAGGTGGTGGACAGGGAAGAGACAGCAGGATGAAACAGAGGAGATTGGAGGTGGTGGACAGGGAAGAGACAGCAGGATGAAACAGAGGAGATTGGAGGAGAGGTGGTGGACAGAGAAGAGACAGCAGGATGAAACAGAGGAGATTGGAGGTGGTGGACAGGGAAGAGACAGCACGATGAAACAGAGGAGATTGGAGGTGGTGGACAGAGAAGAGACAGCAGGATGAAACAGAGGAGATTGGAGGAGAGGTGGTGGACAGAGAAGAGACAGCAGGATGAAACAGAGGAGATTAGAGGTGGTGGACAGAGAAGAGACAGCAGGATGAAACAGAGGAGATTGGAGGTGGTGGACAGGGAAGAGACAGCAGGATGAAACAGAGGAGATTAGAGGTGGTGGACAGAGAAGAGACAGCAGGATGAAACAGAGGAGATTGGAGGAGAGGTGGTGGACAGAGAAGAGACAGCAGGATGAAACAGAGGAGATTGGAGGTAGTGGACAGGGAAGAGACAGCAGGATGAAACAGAGGAGATTGGAGGTAGTGGACAGGGAAGAGACAGCAGGATGAAACAGAGGAGATTGGAGGAGAGGTGGTGGACAGAGAAGAGACAGCAGGATGAAACAGAGGAGATTGGAGGAGAGGTGGTGGACAGGGAAGAGACAGCAGGATGAAACAGAGGAGATTGGAGGTGGTGGACAGGGACGAGACAGCAGGATGAAACAGAGGAGATTGGAGGTGGTGGACAGGGAAGAGACAGCACGATGAAACAGAGGAGATTGGAGGTGGTGGACAGAGAACAGACAGCAGGATGAAACAGAAGAGATTGGAGGTGGTGGACAGGGAAGAGACAGCAGGATGAAACAGAGGAGATTGGAGGTGGTGGACAGGGAAGAGACAGCAGGATGAAACAGAGGAGATTGGAGGTGGTGGACAGGGAAGAGACAGCAGGATGAAACAGAGGAGATTGGAGGAGAGGTGGTGGACAGGGAAGAGACAGCAGGATGAAACAGAGGAGATTGGAGGTGGTGGACAGGGAAGAGACAGCAGGATGAAACAGAGGAGATTGGAGGAGAGGTGGTGGACAGGGAAGAGACAGCAGGATGAAACAGAGGAGATTGGAGGAGAGGTGGTGGACAGAGAAGAGACAGCAGGATGAAACAGAGGAGATTGGAGGTGGTGGACAGGGAAGAGACAGCAGGATGAAACAGAGGAGATTGGAGGAGAGGTGGTGGACAGAGAAGAGACAGCACGATGAAACAGAGGAGATTGGAGGTGGTGGACAGAGAAGAGACAGCACGATGAAACAGAGGAGATTGGAGGAGAGGTGGTGGACAGAGAAGAGACAGCAGGATGAAACAGAGGAGATTGGAGGAGAGGTGGTGGACAGGGAAGAGACAGCAGGATGAAACAGAGGAGATTAGAGGTGGTGGACAGAGAAGAGACAGCAGGATGAAACAGAGGAGATTGGAGGTGGTGGACAGGGAAGAGACAGCAGGATGAAACAGAGGAGATTAGAGGTGGTGGACAGAGAAGAGACAGCAGGATGAAACAGAGGAGATTGGAGGAGAGGTGGTGGACAGAGAAGAGACAGCAGGATGAAACAGAGGAGATTGGAGGTAGTGGACAGGGAAGAGACAGCAGGATGAAACAGAGGAGATTGGAGGTAGTGGACAGGGAAGAGACAGCAGGATGAAACAGAGGAGATTGGAGGAGAGGTGGTGGACAGAGAAGAGACAGCAGGATGAAACAGAGGAGATTGGAGGAGAGGTGGTGGACAGGGAAGAGACAGCAGGATGAAACAGAGGAGATTGGAGGTGGTGGACAGGGAAGAGACAGCAGGATGAAACAGAGGAGATTGGAGGTGGTGGACAGGGAAGAGACAGCACGATGAAACAGAGGAGATTGGAGGTGGTGAACAGAGAAGAGACAGCAGGATGAAACAGAGGAGATTGGAGGTGGTGGACAGGGAAGAGACAGCAGGATGAAACAGAGGAGATTGGAGGTGGTGGACAGGGAAGAGACAGCAGGATGAAACAGAGGAGATTGGAGGAGAGGTGGTGGACAGGGAAGAGACAGCAGGATGAAACAGAGGAGATTGGAGGTGGTGGACAGGGAAGAGACAGCAGGATGAAACAGAGGAGATTGGAGGAGAGGTGGTGGACAGGGAAGAGACAGCAGGATGAAACAGAGGAGATTGGAGGAGAGGTGGTGGACAGAGAAGAGACAGCAGGATGAAACAGGGGAGATTGGAGGTGGTGGACAGGGAAGAGACAGCAGGATGAAACAGAGGAGATTGGAGGAGAGGTGGTGGACAGAGAAGAGACAGCACGATGAAACAGAGGAGATTGGAGGTGGTGGACAGAGAAGAGACAGAACGATGAAACAGAGGAGATTGGAGGAGAGGTGGTGGACAGAGAAGAGACAGCAGGATGAAACAGAGGAGATTGGAGGAGAGGTGGTGGACAGGGAAGAGACAGCAGGATGAAACAGAGGAGATTGGAGGTGGTGGACAGGGAAGAGACAGCAGGATGAAACAGAGGAGATTAGAGGTGGTGGACAGAGAAGAGACAGCAGGATGAAACAGAGGAGATTGGAGGAGAGGTGGTGGACAGAGAAGAGACAGCAGGATGAAACAGAGGAGATTGGAGGTAGTGGACAGGGAAGAGACAGCAGGATGAAACAGAGGAGATTGGAGGTAGTGGACAGGGAAGAGACAGCAGGATGAAACAGAGGAGATTGGAGGAGAGGTGGTGGACAGAGAAGAGACAGCAGGATGAAACAGAGGAGATTGGAGGAGAGGTGGTGGACAGGGAAGAGACAGCAGGATGAAACAGAGGAGATTGGAGGTGGTGGACAGGGACGAGACAGCAGGATGAAACAGAGGAGATTGGAGGTGGTGGACAGGGAAGAGACAGCACGATGAAACAGAGGAGATTGGAGGTGGTGGACAGAGAACAGACAGCAGGATGAAACAGAAGAGATTGGAGGTGGTGGACAGGGAAGAGACAGCAGGATGAAACAGAGGAGATTGGAGGTGGTGGACAGGGAAGAGACAGCAGGATGAAACAGAGGAGATTGGAGGTGGTGGACAGGGAAGAGACAGCAGGATGAAACAGAGGAGATTGGAGGAGAGGTGGTGGACAGGGAAGAGACAGCAGGATGAAACAGAGGAGATTGGAGGTGGTGGACAGGGAAGAGACAGCAGGATGAAACAGAGGAGATTGGAGGAGAGGTGGTGGACAGGGAAGAGACAGCAGGATGAAACAGAGGAGATTGGAGGAGAGGTGGTGGACAGAGAAGAGACAGCAGGATGAAACAGAGGAGATTGGAGGTGGTGGACAGGGAAGAGACAGCAGGATGAAACAGAGGAGATTGGAGGAGAGGTGGTGGACAGAGAAGAGACAGCACGATGAAACAGAGGAGATTGGAGGTGGTGGACAGAGAAGAGACAGCACGATGAAACAGAGGAGATTGGAGGAGAGGTGGTGGACAGAGAAGAGACAGCAGGATGAAACAGAGGAGATTGGAGGAGAGGTGGTGGACAGGGAAGAGACAGCAGGATGAAACAGAGGAGATTAGAGGTGGTGGACAGAGAAGAGACAGCAGGATGAAACAGAGGAGATTGGAGGTGGTGGACAGGGAAGAGACAGCAGGATGAAACAGAGGAGATTAGAGGTGGTGGACAGAGAAGAGACAGCAGGATGAAACAGAGGAGATTGGAGGAGAGGTGGTGGACAGAGAAGAGACAGCAGGATGAAACAGAGGAGATTGGAGGTAGTGGACAGGGAAGAGACAGCAGGATGAAACAGAGGAGATTTGAGGTAGTGGACAGGGAAGAGACAGCAGGATGAAACAGAGGAGATTGGAGGAGAGGTGGTGGACAGAGAAGAGACAGCAGGATGAAACAGAGGAGATTGGAGGAGAGGTGGTGGACAGGGAAGAGACAGCAGGATGAAACAGAGGAGATTGGAGGTAGTGGACAGGGAAGAGACAGCAGGATGAAACAGAGGAGATTGGAGGAGAGGTGGTGGACAGAGAAGAGACAGCAGGATGAAACAGAGGAGATTGGAGGAGAGGTGGTGGACAGGGAAGAGACAGCAGGATGAAACAGAGGAGATTGGAGGTGGTGGACAGGGACGAGACAGCAGGATGAAACAGAGGAGATTGGAGGTGGTGGACAGGGAAGAGACAGCACGATGAAACAGAGGAGATTGGAGGTGGTGGACAGAGAACAGACAGCAGGATGAAACAGAAGAGATTGGAGGTGGTGGACAGGGAAGAGACAGCAGGATGAAACAGAGGAGATTGGAGGTGGTGGACAGGGAAGAGACAGCAGGATGAAACAGAGGAGATTGGAGGTGGTGGACAGGGAAGAGACAGCAGGATGAAACAGAGGAGATTGGAGGAGAGGTGGTGGACAGGGAAGAGACAGCAGGATGAAACAGAGGAGATTGGAGGTGGTGGACAGGGAAGAGACAGCAGGATGAAACAGAGGAGATTGGAGGAGAGGTGGTGGACAGGGAAGAGACAGCAGGATGAAACAGAGGAGATTGGAGGAGAGGTGGTGGACAGAGAAGAGACAGCAGGATGAAACAGAGGAGATTGGAGGTGGTGGACAGGGAAGAGACAGCAGGATGAAACAGAGGAGATTGGAGGAGAGGTGGTGGACAGAGAAGAGACAGCACGATGAAACAGAGGAGATTGGAGGTGGTGGACAGAGAAGAGACAGCACGATGAAACAGAGGAGATTGGAGGAGAGGTGGTGGACAGAGAAGAGACAGCAGGATGAAACAGAGGAGATTGGAGGAGAGGTGGTGGACAGGGAAGAGACAGCAGGATGAAACAGAGGAGATTAGAGGTGGTGGACAGAGAAGAGACAGCAGGATGAAACAGAGGAGATTGGAGGTGGTGGACAGGGAAGAGACAGCAGGATGAAACAGAGGAGATTAGAGGTGGTGGACAGAGAAGAGACAGCAGGATGAAACAGAGGAGATTGGAGGAGAGGTGGTGGACAGAGAAGAGACAGCAGGATGAAACAGAGGAGATTGGAGGTAGTGGACAGGGAAGAGACAGCAGGATGAAACAGAGGAGATTTGAGGTAGTGGACAGGGAAGAGACAGCAGGATGAAACAGAGGAGATTGGAGGAGAGGTGGTGGACAGAGAAGAGACAGCAGGATGAAACAGAGGAGATTGGAGGAGAGGTGGTGGACAGGGAAGAGACAGCAGGATGAAACAGAGGAGATTGGAGGTGGTGGACAGGGAAGAGACAGCAGGATGAAACAGAGGAGATTGGAGGTGGTGGACAGGGAAGAGACAGCACGATGAAACAGAGGAGATTGGAGGTGGTGAACAGAGAAGAGACAGCAGGATGAAACAGAGGAGATTGGAGGTGGTGGACAGGGAAGAGACAGCAGGATGAAACAGAGGAGATTGGAGGTGGTGGACAGGGAAGAGACAGCAGGATGAAACAGAGGAGATTGGAGGAGAGGTGGTGGACAGGGAAGAGACAGCAGGATGAAACAGAGGAGATTGGAGGTGGTGGACAGGGAAGAGACAGCAGGATGAAACAGAGGAGATTGGAGGAGAGGTGGTGGACAGGGAAGAGACAGCAGGATGAAACAGAGGAGATTGGAGGAGAGGTGGTGGACAGAGAAGAGACAGCAGGATGAAACAGGGGAGATTGGAGGTGGTGGACAGGGAAGAGACAGCAGGATGAAACAGAGGAGATTGGAGGAGAGGTGGTGGACAGAGAAGAGACAGCACGATGAAACAGAGGAGATTGGAGGTGGTGGACAGAGAAGAGACAGAACGATGAAACAGAGGAGATTGGAGGAGAGGTGGTGGACAGAGAAGAGACAGCAGGATGAAACAGAGGAGATTGGAGGAGAGGTGGTGGACAGGGAAGAGACAGCAGGATGAAACAGAGGAGATTAGAGGTGGTGGACAGAGAAGAGAGCAGGATGAAACAGAGGAGATTGGAGGTGGTGGACAGGGAAGAGACAGCAGGATGAAACAGAGGAGATTAGAGGTGGTGGACAGAGAAGAGACAGCAGGATGAAACAGAGGAGATTGGAGGAGAGGTGGTGGACAGAGAAGAGACAGCAGGATGAAACAGAGGAGATTGGAGGTAGTGGACAGGGAAGAGACAGCAGGATGAAACAGAGGAGATTGGAGGTAGTGGACAGGGAAGAGACAGCAGGATGAAACAGAGGAGATTGGAGGAGAGGTGGTGGACAGAGAAGAGACAGCAGGATGAAACAGAGGAGATTGGAGGAGAGGTGGTGGACAGGGAAGAGACAGCAGGATGAAACAGAGGAGATTGGAGGTGGTGGACAGGGAAGAGACAGCAGGATGAAACAGAGGAGATTGGAGGAGAGGTGGTGGACAGAGAAGAGACAGCAGGATGAAACAGAGGAGATTGGAGGAGAGGTGGTGGACAGGGAAGAGACAGCAGGATGAAACAGAGGAGATTGGAGGTGGTGGACAGGGAAGAGACAGCACGATGAAACAGAGGAGATTGGAGGTGGTGGACAGAGAAGAGACAGCAGGATGAAACAGAGGAGATTGGAGGAGAGGTGGTGGACAGGGAAGAGACAGCAGGATGAAACAGAGGAGATTGGAGGTGGTGGACAGGGAAGAGACAGCAGGATGAAACAGAGGAGATTGGAGGAGAGGTGGTGGACAGGGAAGAGACAGCAGGATGAAACAGAGGAGATTGGAGGAGAGGTGGTGGACAGAGATGAGACAGCAGGATGAAACAGAGGAGATTGGAGGTGGTGGACAGGGAAGAGACAGCAGGATGAAACAGAGGAGATTGGAGGAGAGGTGGTGGACAGAGAAGAGACAGCACGATGAAACAGAGGAGATTGGAGGTGGTGGACAGGGAAGAGACAGCAGAATGAAACAGAGGAGATTGGAGGAGAGGTGGTGGACAGGGAAGAGACAGCAGGATGAAACAGAGGAGATTGGAGGTGGTGGACAGAGAAGAGACAGCAGGATGAAACAGAGGAGATTGGAGGTGGTGGACAGGGAAGAGACAGCAGGATGAAACAGAGGAGATTGGAGGTGGTGGACAAAGAAGAGACAGCAGGATGAAACAGAGGAGATTGGAGGAGAGGTGGTGGACAGCAGGATGAAACAGAGGAGATTAGAGGTGGTGGACAGAGAAGAGACAGCAGGATGAAACAGAGGAGATTGGAGGTGGTGGACAGGGAAGAGACAGCAGGATGAAACAGAGGAGATTGGAGGTGGTGGACAGGGAAGAGACAGCAGGATGAAACAGAGGAGATTGGAGGAGAGGTGGTGGACAGGGAAGAGACAGCAGGATGAAACAGAGGAGATTGGAGGAGAGGTGGTGGACAGAGAAGAGACAGCAGGATGAAACAGAGGAGATTGGAGGTGGTGGACAGGGAAGAGACAGCAGGATGAAACAGAGGAGATTGGATTAGAGGTGGTGGACAGAGAAGAGACAGCAGGATGAAACAGAGGAGATTGGAGGAGAGGTGGTGGACAGAGAAGAGACAGCAGGATGAAACAGAAGAGATTGGAGGAGAGGTGGTGGACAGAGATGAGACAGCAGGATGAAACAGAGGAGATTGGAGGAGAGGTGGTGGACAGGGAAGAGACAGCAGGATGAAACAGAGGAGATTGGAGGAGAGGTGGTGGACAGAGATGAGACAGCAGGATGAAACAGAGGAGATTGGAGGAGAGGTGGTGGACAGAGAAGAGACAGCAGGATGAAACAGAGGAGATTGGAGGAGAGGTGGTGGACAGAGAAGAGACAGCAGGATGAAACAGAGGAGATTGGAGGTAGTGGACA
>NC_074697.1:3431804-3484304 GCF_029448725.1 Salvelinus fontinalis
TTATTGTATAGCATATGTTTTGTTCGAAAAATTTGCATATTTCAGGTATAAATCATAGTTTACATTTCAGCTACAATCAGAAATTGCACCGAAAGCAGCCATAATATTTACAGACACCAACGTCAAATACCTAATTACTCATCATAAAACATTTCTGAAAAATACATAGTGTACAGCAATTGAAAGACAGGCATCTTGTGATTCCAGACAATATTTCCGATTTATCAAGTGTTTTACAGCGAAAACACAATATAGCGTTATATTAGCGTAGCCACAATAGCCAGAAACACTTGGGCGCCCACGACCAGTTCACATGCACGACAGATATTAGAAATAGCGTCATAAATTGTTTCTTACTTTTGGTGATCTTCCGTCAGAATGTTGGACAAGGTGTCCTTTGTCCAGAACAGTCGTTGTTTGGATCTGGAACGGCAAATTTCCCTCTTGATTTAGCATGGGCACTTGCCAAGTGGCACAGATCTCTCCAACGTCAACAAAGTCAGAGAACGGAACACGGCAAAACTCCCGAAAAAATTTCAATAATCTGATTAAACTATATTGAAAAAACATACTTTACGATGATATGGTCACATGTATCAAATAAAATCTAAACCGGAGATGTTAGTCGTCCATAACGACAGCTAAACAGAAGGCAAATCCATGTCCCCTTTCGCGCGCTCCAGAAACAGGAAATGGACGGTCACGTCATACAAAGACCTTTAATTCCACCTCAGACCAAGATAAACATGAAATTTCTTCTCTCACCGCCTCTTGACAACCAGGGGAAGGTGTATGAAGTGTACGTAGACTCTTACGTATCATGCCCATGTATAGGCAGGAAGTTGAACAGAGCATCGATTTCTGACATTCCACTTCCTGGTCAGGAAATGTGCTGCAGAATGAGTTCTGTTTCACTCAGAGAAATAATTCAAACGGTTTTAGAAACTAGAGAGTGTTTTCTATCCAATAGTAATAATAATATGCATATTGTACGAGCAAGAATTGAGTACGAGGCCGTTTGAAATGGGCACGATTTAACTGGCTACTCAATACTGCCCCTTGCAGCCATAACAGGTTATTAAATAGACACACAACCCGACCCCTCGTTTTAACAGATGTAGCTTCTTCTCTCTTCTGCCGGTGCATTGAAAATCCTTCCAGCTCTATATTACTCTTGTCTTCCTTCAGCCACGACTCGGTGAAACATAAGATATTACAGTTTTTAATGTCCCGTTGGTATGATAATCTTAATTGTAGGTCATCAATTTTATTTTCCAATGATTGTAAGTTAGACAGTCGGACGGATTGCAGTGGGAGTTTACTCACTGGCCTACGGATTCTCAGAAGGCAGTCCGACCTGAACCCTCTTTTCCTCTGCCTTCTCTTCACGCAAATGACAGCGATTTGGGCTTGTTCCCGGGGAAGCAGTATATCGTTCTCGTTAGACTCGTTAAACTTCTCTAGGATAGGGGGCAGCATTTTCACTTTTGGATAAATAGCGTGCCCAATTTCAACTTCCTTCTACTCATCCCCAGAATATAAGATATGCATATTATTAGTAGATTTGGATAGACAACACTCTGACGTTTCTAAAACTGTTTGAATCATGTCTGTAAGTATAACAGAACTTATGTAGCAGGCAAAACCCTGAGGACTAACCATTCAGATTGTTTTTTTTTTATGTCGCTGTCTGTTCAATGAGATTTCATTGGGAAGCCAGATTTCTAATCACCCTGTTGTCAGTTCCTACTGCTTCCACTGGATGTCACCAGTCTTACGAAATAGGTTGAGGTTATTCATTTGTGCAATGAAGAAGAAGGCCATCAGGAAGCAGTGTAACGTCATGTGTACTGTTTGAGAGTTGCGCAAGACTAAAAAAAGTTGCGTTAGTTTGTTGTTCTACTGTATTGAAAACATATATATGTATTGAAGGTTTTTTCTTAGTGAGGTGAAATAGATATTGACCCGGAAGTGGAGTGACGTCGTTTGTTTATGTTTGAGATTTGGGCAAGATATGAAATGTTCCGTGAGTTTGTTGATATCCTGTATTGAAAACAGATTGACCCGTCTTCAATTTGATCGATTATTAACGATTACAAATACCTTAAGTTGTATTACAAAAGTAGTTTGAAATGTTTTGGCAAAGTTTAGAGGTAATTTTTGAGATATTTTGTAGTGACGTTGTTAAAAAATGGAGCTGTTTTTTTCTGGAACAAACGCGCCAAATAAATGGACATTTTGGACATATATGGACGGAATTAATCGAACAAAAGGACCATTTGTGATGTTTATGGGACATATTGGAGTGCCATAAAAATAATCTCGTCAAAGGTAATGCATGTTTTATATTTTATATCTGCGTTTTGAGTAGCGCCGGCAGGGTTGAAATATGCTACTCTCTCTTTGTTGACTTTGTGCTATCATCAGATAATAGCATCTTATGCTTTCGCCGAAAAGCCTTTTTGAAATCTGACGTGGTGGCTGGATTCACAACGAGTGTAGCTTTAATTTGGTATCTTACATGTGTGATTTAATGAAAGTTTGATTTTATATCATTTTTTTGAATTTGGCGCTCTACATTTTCCCTGTCTATTGGCCAAGTGGGACGCTACCGTCCCACATATCCCAGAGAGGTTTTAAAGGAAAAAGCTTCTTCCAGTTTGCGGTGAGTAGTCGCTGTTCTGATGTCCAGAAGTAATTTAATTTAAAATAAGTTAAAAAAACAAGTTACAAACAACACAAAAAAATTAATAAATAGCACAGTTGGTTAGGAGCATGTAAAACGTCAGACATCCTCTTCGGGGCCTCCTGGCTGAGGTGAACTTTCTCTCTCCTCCTGGCTGAAAAGGTCTCCCTCTCTCCTCCTGGTGGAGACGGTCTGTCTCACCGAGGACTCTGTGGCTGAAGTCAGAGAGAACCTGCTATGTCAGCCAGTACTAAGACACACACACACACACACACACACACACACACACACACACACACACACACACACACACACACACACACACACACACACACACACACACACACACACACACACACACACACACACACACACACACACACACACACACAATAAATATCACCACACAGATAGAGATGAGACTCATCCCACTATGTGTGAGTGAATAGCATACTGTAGGAAACAGGAGCAGGCATCTAGAGAACACTGTCCCTTTCTCTCCTTCTGTCTCCCTTTCTCTATCTCTTGTTCTGTCTCTCTCTTTCTGTCTCCCTTTCTCTATCTCTTGTTCTGTCTCTCTCCTTCTGTCTCCCTTTCTCTATCTCTTGTTCTGTCTCTCTCCTTCTGTCTCCCTTTCTTTCTTGTTCTGTCTCTCTCCTTCTGTCTCCCTTTCTCTATCTCTTGTTCTGTCTCTCTCCTGTCTCCCTTTCTTTCTTGTTCTGTCTCTCTTTCTCTTTCTGTCTCCCTTTCTCTAACTCTTGTTCTATCCCTCTCTCTCTCTCTCTCTCCCTTTCTCTAACTCTTGTTCTATCTCTCTCTCTCTCTCTCTCCCTCTCTCTCCCTTTCTCTAACTCTTGTTCTGTCTCTCTCTGTATTTCACTTCTATTCAGTCCTCACCTAGGTCACACTTCATTTGGATAGTCTGGATAGTCCTTTAGATGCTCCAACGATTGTCAAACTATCAAAAAAATGTATCTGTTTGCTAAGGTTACAATTAAGGTTGTGGTAAGTTTAGAATAAGGGATAGGTTTATAATGAAGCTCAGGGTTAGGTTTAGAACAAAGGTTAGGGTTAAGGTTAGGGTTAGGTTTAGGTTTAGAACAAGGGTTAGGGTTAAACTTCTTAGGGCTAGTGGAACCCCTCGACAACATTCCGCTGAAAAGGCAGCGAGCGAAATTCAAAAATATTTTTTAGAAATATGTAACTTTCACACATTCACAAGTGCAATACACCAAATGAAAGATAAACTTCTTGTTAATCTACCCGTCGTGTCCGATTTCAAAAAGGCTTTACAGCGAAAGCACAAAATATGATTATGTTAGGTCAGAGCCTAGTCACAAAAACACACACAGCCATTTTCCAGCCAAAGAGAGGAGTCACAAAAAGCAGAAATATAGATAAAATTAATCACTAACCTTTGATGATCTTCATCAGATGACACTCATAGGACTTCATGTTACACAATACATATATGTTTTGTTTGATAAAGTGCATATTTATATCCTAAAATCTCAGTTTACATTGGCGCGTTACGTTCAGTAATGTTTTGCCTCCAAAACATCCGGTGATTTTACAGAGAGCCATATCAATTTACAGAAATACTCATAATAAACATTGATAAAAGATACAAGTGTTTTTCACAGAATTAGAGATATACTTCTCCTTAACCTGTCTAGGATGAGGGTGCCGCTAGCGGCACTCCCCCCCCACCCCCACTGAAAAGGCAGAGCCGCGAAATTCAAAAAAAATATTTTTTTAAAATATTTAACTTTCACACATTAAAGTCCAATACAGCTAATGAAAGACACAGATCTTGTGAATCCAGCCAACATGTCCGATTTTTAAAATGTTTTACAGGGAAGACACAATATGTAAAGATGTAAATCTATTACCTAAAAACACATTAGCATAATCCACCATCTTTTATTTGTCCACCAACACCAGTAGCCATCACCAATTCGGCTAAACTAAGATATTTATAGCCCCTAACCAACAAAAAAACTCATTAGATGACAGTCTGATAACATATTTATGGTATGGGATAGGTTTTGTTAGAAAAAAGTGCATATTTCAGGTAGATGGCATAGGTTACAATTGCACCCACCGTCACAAATGGAATAGAAAAACTACTTAGAGCAACGTGTTTACCTACTTACTAATCATCAAACATTTCGTAAAAATACACAGCATACACGAATCGAAAGACACAGATCCTGTGAATACAGACAATATTTCAGATTTTCTAAGTGTCTTACAGCGAAAACACAATTAATCGTTATATTAGCATAGCACACATACCACATAGCAGCCCAGCATTGATTCTAGCCAAAGTGAGCGATAAAAGTCAACATCGCCAAAAGATATTAATTTTTTCACTAACCTTCTCAGAATTCTTCCGATGACACTCCTGTAACATCACATTACAACATGCATATACAGTTTGATCGAAAATGTTTATATTTAGCCCCCAAAATCATGGTTAGACAATGTGAAATGTAGCTCAGTTGGTCAGAAAATGTCCTTGCGCCACTTAGACAGTGATCTACTCTTATACATAAATACTCATAAACGTGACTAAAAAATATAGGGTGGACAGGGATTGATAGACAATTTAATTCTTAATACAATTGCGTTATTACATTTTTTAATTTATCCTTACTTTTCAATACAGTTTGCGCCAAGCGAAGCTACGTCAAAAAACATGGCGTCCTAAGCCACTAAAATGTTTCGACAGAAACACGATTTATCATAATAAAAATGTCCTACCTTGAGCTGTTCTTCCATCAGTATCTTGGGCAAAGGATCCTTTCTTGGGAGGAATCGTCTTTTGGTGGAAAGCTGTCCTCTTGCCATGTGGAAATGCCAACTGCGTTCGGGATGAACTGAAAGCGTGCCCACCTATTCACAGCGTTAAAGAAATAAATGTCCCAAAATCGCACTAAACGGATATAAATTGCTATAAAACGCTTTAAATTAACTACCTTATGATGTTTTTAACTCCTATAACGAGTGAAAAGATGACCGGAGAAATATAACAGGCTAAACTAACGCTTGGAACAGGTGCGGGTCGGTGTCCTCCACGCGCGTTACGCAGCAAGAAAAGACTTGCTAGCCTCAGGGTTTTTTCATTTGTAGTGCCTGTGAACGCGCAATCGACCCCATTGGAATCGTCATCACGTAAAGGCATCCAGGGGAAGACGTAAGAAGTGTCCGTATAGTCATAGCAAAATCAGTGCCCTTTTAACTGACTTCAGAACAGTGGCCAACATTTCTGAAATCTGAATCCATGTCAGGGAAATTGCTGTAGAATGGGCTCTGTTCCACTTAGAGACAAAATTTCAACTCCTATAGAAACTATAGACTGTTTTCTATCCAATAATAATAATAATATGCATATTGTACGATCAAGGATTTTGTGGGAAGCCGTTTCAAAAATTACCCAAATTAGCATAAATAGTCTAAACAGCGCCCCCATCCCCAACAGGTTTAAGGTTAGGGTTAGGTTTAGGTTTAGAACAAGGGTTAGGGTTAAACTTCTTAGGGCTAGTGGAACCCCTCGACAACATTCCGCTGAAAAGGCAGCGAGCGAAATTCAAAAATATTTTTTAGAAATATGTAACTTTCACACATTCACAAGTGCAATACACCAAATGAAAGATAAACTTCTTGTTAATCTACCCGTCGTGTCCGATTTCAAAAAGGCTTTACAGCGAAAGCACAAAATATGATTATGTTAGGTCAGAGCCTAGTCACAAAAACACACACAGCCATTTTCCAGCCAAAGAGAGGAGTCACAAAAAGCAGAAATATAGATAAAATTAATCACTAACCTTTGATGATCTTCATCAGATGACACTCATAGGACTTCATGTTACACAATACATATATGTTTTGTTTGATAAAGTGCATATTTATATCCTAAAATCTCAGTTTACATTGGCGCGTTACGTTCAGTAATGTTTTGCCTCCAAAACATCCGGTGATTTTACAGAGAGCCATATCAATTTACAGAAATACTCATAATAAACATTGATAAAAGATACAAGTGTTTTTCACAGAATTAGAGATATACTTCTCCTTAACCTGTCTAGGATGAGGGTGCCGCTAGCGGCACTCCCCCCCCACCCCCACTGAAAAGGCAGAGCCGCGAAATTCAAAAAAAATATTTTTTAAAAATATTTAACTTTCACACATTAAAGTCCAATACAGCTAATGAAAGACACAGATCTTGTGAATCCAGCCAACATGTCCGATTTTTAAAATGTTTTACAGGGAAGACACAATATGTAAAGATGTAAATCTATTACCTAAAAACACATTAGCATAATCCACCATCTTTTATTTGTCCACCAACACCAGTAGCTATCACCAATTCGGCTAAACTAAGATATTTATAGCCCCTAACCAAGAAAAAAACTCATCAGATGACAGTCTGATAACATATTTATGGTATGGGATAGGTTTTGTTAGAAAAATGTGCATATTTCAGGTAGATGGCATAGGTTACAATTGCACCCACCGTCACAAATGGACTAGAATAACTACATAGAGCAAAGTGTTTACCTACTTACTAATCATCAAACATTTCGTAAAAATACACAGCATACACTAATCGAAAGACACAGATCCTGTGAATACAGACAATATTTCAGATTTTCTAAGTGTCTTACAGCGAAAACACAATAAATCGTTATATTAGCATAGCACATAGCACATAGCAGCCCAGCATTGATTCTAGCCAAAGTGAGCGATAACGTCAACATCGCCAAAATATATTATTTTTTTCACTAACCTTCTCAGAATTCTTCAGATGACACCCCTGTAACATCACATTACAACATGCATATACAGTTTGTTCGAAAATGTGCATATTTAGCCACCAAAATCATGGTTAGACAATGTGAAATGTAGCCCAGCTGGTGAGAAAATGTCCGTGCGCCATATTAGACAGTGATCTACTCTTATACATAAATACTCATAAACGTGACTAAAAAATATAGGGTGGACAGGGATTGATAGACAATTTAATTCTTAATACAATCGCGGAATTACATTTTTTAAATTATCCTTACTTTTCAATACAGTTTGCGCCAAGCGAAGCTACGTCAAAAAACATGGCGTCCTAAGCCACTAACATTTTTCGACAGAAACACGATTTATCATAATAAATTGTTCCTACTTTGAGCTGTTCTTCCATCAGTATCTTGGGCAAAGGATCCTTTCTTGGGTCTAATCGTCTTTTGGTGGAAAGCTGTCCTCTTGCCATGTGGAAATGCCAACTGCGTTCGGGATGAACTGGAAGCGTGCCCAGCTATTCACAGCGTTTCAGAAATAAATGTCCCAAAATCGCACTAAACGGATATAAATTGCTATAAAACGCTTTAAATTAACTACCTTATGATGTTTTTAACTCCTATAACGAGTCTTAACATGACCGGAGAAAGATTACTCCCAACACTAATGCTTGGAACAGGTGCGGGTCGGTGTCCTCCACGCGCATGACGCACCAAGAAAAGACTTGCTAGCTACAGGGTTTTTTAATTTATAGTGCCTGTGAACGCGCAATCGACCCCATTCAAATCGTCATCACGTAAAGGCATCCAGGGGAAGACGTAAGCAGTGTCCGTATACTCATAGCAATAACAGTGGCCTTTTAACTGACTCCAGATCAGGGGCCAACATTTCTGAAATCTGACTCCATGTCAGGGAAATTGCTGTAGAATGGGTTCTGTTCCACTTAGAGACAAAATTTCAACTCCTATAGAAACTATAGACTGTTTTCTATCCAATAATAATAATAATATGCATATTGTACGATCAAGAATTTTGTGGGAAGCCGTTTCAAAAATTACACGATTAGCATAAATAGTGACAACAGCGCCCCCAGCCTCAACAGGTTAATGCAACCGCTGTGTCAGATTTCAAAAAAACTTTACAGAAAAAGCAAACCATGCAATAATCTGAGTACGGCCCTAAGACAACAAAAGCATAGCCAAACAGATATCCGCTATGTTGGAGTCAACAGAAGTCAGAAATAGCATTATAAATATTCACTTACCTTTGATGATCTTCATCAGAATGCACTCACAGTAATCCCAGTTCCACAATAAATGTTTGATTTGTTCTATAAAGTTCATCTTTATGTCCAAATACCTCCTTGTTGTTCGCGCGTTTAGCCCAGTAATCAAAATTCATGAGGCGCGATCACTAGGTGCAGACGAAAAGTCAAAAAGATATATTACAGTTCGTAGAAACATGTCAAACGAAGTATAGAATCAATCTTTAGGATGTTTTTAACATAAATCTTCAATAATGTTCCAACCGGAGAATTCCTTTGTCTTCAGAAATGCAATGGAACTCAAGCTAACTATCACGTGAACGCACATGGTCAGCTCGTGGCACTCTGGGAGAGACCTTACTCAATCCCCTCTCATTCGCCCCCACTTCACAGTAGAAGCATCAAACAAGGTTCTAAAGACTGTTCTAGTGCAATTTGACCCCATAGACACGGTGTATTCGATAGGCCAAGAGTTGAAAAACTACAAACCTCAGATTTCCCACTTCCTGGTTGGATTTTTCTCAGGTTTTCGCCTGCCATATGAGTTATGTTATACTCACAGACATCATTTAAACAGTTGTAGAAACTTCAGAGTGTTTTCTATCCAAATCGACAAATAATATGCATATATTAGCAACTGGGACTGAGTAGCAGGCAGTTTACTCTGGGCACGCTTTTCATATAAAGGTGAAAATGCTGCCCCCTATCCCAAACAGGTTTTACGGTTAGGGTTAGGTTTAGAACAAGGGTTAGGGTTAAGGTTAGGGTTTGTAGATAGTTAGTTGAAATGTTACAGCATCTACAGATGGACTATCCAAATAAAGTGTTACCTATCTCTGTTCTCTAAGACTGGTTGAATATCTCAACATTGTGTTTGTCTTGTCTCCGTACAGCCGGTCCCCATGTTCTCTGTGACGCCCAGCCTTGCCTCCAATGCCAGTCCTGCTGCGGTGGCCGCTGCGTTTAACCCCTACATGGGCCCGGTGTCGCCCGGCCTGATGCCTTCTGAGATCATGTCCAGCTCCCCGGTCCTGGTGACCAGTAACCCCAACGTCTCCATGTCTGCTGCTGCCGCTGCTGCTGCCGCACAGAAACTCATGAGGACAGACAGACTGGAGGTGAGTTGTACAAACAAATACACAGAGACTCTGACTCAACCTGATGCTGTTATACAGTGAAAGGATGGCCACTAGCAGTCAATGAGGACCGAATATCTTTCACTGCTTTCACCAAAGTAGATGTTCTGTTGCGGCTTGTGTCTCTTACATTGTTAAAAGGAGCATAGTTGAAAAGTGTTGCTTAAAGAGTTGTTGCTTAGTTAATTAATTAACTATTACAGTTAAATTACGTACATCTAATACACAGCAGTATGTTACCCTAACTAACCCCCTGTTACCATTATGCAGTAATGATGTATCAGTCTGTTACAGTAACTAAACCTCTGTTACCATTATATAGTAATGATGTGTCAGTCTGTTACAGTAACTAAACCTCTGTTACCATTATATAGTAATGATGTGTCAGTCTGTTACAGTAACTAAACCTCTGTTACCATTATATAGTAATGATGTATCAGTCTGTTACAGTAACTAACCCTCTGTTACCATTATATAGTAATGATGTGTCAGTCTGTTACAGTAACTAATCCTCTGTTACCATTATATAGTAATGATGTGTCAGTCTGTTACAGTAACTAAACCTCTTTTACCATTATATAGTAATGATGTGTCAGTCTGTGTGTCACGGCCGTTTAAAGGACCAAGGTGCAGCGTTTTGAGTGTACATACTTGTTTATTTAACGATGTCGTTATTTAACAATAAATATCACAACGACACGTGACGACAACGTAGTGCATCCAGGCAACTAGCCATGGACAACTACCCACAAAACCAACATGTAAAAATGGCAACCTAAATAGGCTCCCCAAACAGAGACAACGATAAACAGCTGTCTCTGATTGGGAACCCTTTCAGGCCACCATAAACCTACAACCCCTAGACAATACAAAATCCACATAGATAACCAAAAACCCTAGACAAGGGCAAATCCCCATAGATAACCAAAAAACCCTAGACAAGATAAAAACCTAGACAATACAAAAACTAACCAAACCACCCGTGTCACACCCTGACCTAGCCAAATAATAAAGAAAGCAAATATAACTAAAGTTAGGGCGTGACACTGTTACTATATTTTGCTCATTAGAAACACTGAGGGATGCGAATTAGCATATCTCTCTCTTCAGTTCCCTCACATGAATCCCTGCCATTATTACACACACACACACACACACACACACACACACACACACACACACACACACACACACACACACACACACACACACACACACACACACACACACACACACACACACACACACACACACACACACACACACACACACACACACACACACACTGAGACTGAGACTGTTGTGGTGTGCTGGATCTTATATCATAACATAGTTTCTTCTCCAAATAAGAGTCATCACTCATAGGAAAACCTGATGCTCACCTGTGCTTCTCACGACTCACTGCATCACAATAGTTATTCATTGGACAGTAAGTCAATGTAATGCATTATGCAGCGGTGCCTAGGATACACTAGTAACAAAATAATAGGAAAATCATTGGGGGAGGAGAGAGGGGGATTGGGGAGGGAGGGAGGGAGGGAGGGAGGGAGGGAGGAGAAGGAGGAGGAGGAGGAGGAGGGGAGAGGGAGGGAGGGAGGGAGGGAGGGAGGGGCGTAGGAGGAGGAGAGGAGGAGGGGAGGAGGGAGGAGGAGGGAGTGGAGAGGGAGGGAGGGGAGGGGAGAGAAGTGGAGGGAGGAGGAGGGAGTGGAGAGGGAGGGAGGGGAGGGGAGAGAAGTGGAGGAACGTTGGGAGGTTAATGTTGGGAGGGAGTCTCAGGGCGACTGGACAGCTCTGTGAATGAGGGAACATGATGAGGGATAACAGGATAACAGGAAAGAAAGATTTAGGGAGAGATGAGAAATCAATGACCAGCAGACTTGTTAAAGTCATCAGGGAAGGAGAGGAGAGGAGTAGGCAGGGGGAGGTGGCAAGGGGGAGAAAGGGGTGGAGGAGCGATTTGGATTTTATTGATGAGGGGTGATTTCACTGATGAGGGGTGGTTTTACTGACGAGGGGAGATTTAGCTGACGAGGTGGGATTTTACTGATGAGGGGGGGATTTTACTGACGAGGGGTGATTTTACTGACGAGGGGTGATTTCACTAATTAGGGGTGATTTTACTAATGAGGGGTGATTTCACAGTAATAATGGGGTGAATCTGTCCAACCCCTGATTAGTTAGTTTCCATGAGGAAATGTGCTTTTGCCTCAATAACGCCTACTGGTGTTACATTATGGAACCAAACCACTAGCCTCGTTGGCCAAGAAGTGACCTCGTTGACCTCCCGGGTGACGCAGTGGTCTAGGGCACTGCATCGCAGTGCTAGCTGGGCCACTAGAGTCTCTGGGTTCGTGCCCAGGCTCTGTCGCAGCCGGCCGCAACCGGGAGGTCCGTGGGGCGACACACAATTGGCATAGCGTCGTCCGGGTTAGGGAGGGTTTGGCTGGTAGGGATATCCTTGTCTCAGTATGTAAAATGTAATAAAATGTATGTAATAAAAAAATAAATAATGTATGCACTCTACTGTAAGTCGCTCTGGATAAGAGTGTCTGCTAAATGACTCAAATGTAAATGTAAGTGGGTTTGCTATAAATACCCTTCAGAAAAAGGCCAGACATATTTTAGCGTCTGTCAAAGTGTGTCATTAAAAATGAACAGCTGCAGGATTCTGTTTTCATGCTTGACATACAACTGTAGGACACTCCACATATTACCTGCATGATGGTGACGGAGCTGGCCTGTAGGGATGGTAACCATTAGGTAGAAATAGGATTATCAGCCTCTTCTTCTTTTTGGCCAACCAGGAGCTTTCCCAGGGTTTAATTTCCCTCAGAGGTATAGTAAAGCTGTTAGATCAGGGCTAATAACTCTTATTGAGAGAGTGAGACAGATCAGGGCACACATCAACACCTGTCTTCTCCTCCCACTCACCCTGTCATCTTTCCCTCACCCTGTCTCTCCTCTCCCTCCACCCTGTCTCTCCTCTCCCTCCACCCTGTCTCTCCTCTCCCTCCAACATATCTGTCCTCTCCCTCCACCCTGTCTCTCCTTTCCCTCCACCCTGTCTGTCCTCCCCCTCCACCCTGTCTCTCTTCTCCCTCAACCCTGTCTCTCCTCTCCCTCAACCCTCTCTCCTCTCCCTCCACCCTGTCTCTCATCTCCCTCAACCATGTCTCTCCTCTCCTTCCACCCTGTCTCTCCTCTCCCTCAACCCTGTCTCTCCTCTCCCTCCACCCTGTCGCTCCACTCCCTCACCCTGTTTCTCCTTTCCCTCCACCCTGGCTCGCCTCTCCCTCAACCCTGTCTCTCCTCTCCCTCACTTTCTCACCTCTCCCTTCACCCTGTCTCTCCTCTCCCTCACTCTGCCTCTCCTTTCCCTCCACCCTGTCTCTCCTCTCCCTCACCCTGTCTCCTCTCCCTCTCAGTCTCTCCTCTCCCTCCACCCTGTATCTCCTCTCCCTCCACCCTGTCTCTCCTCTCCCTCCACCCTGTCTGTCCTCTCCCTCCAACCTGTCTGTCCTCTCCCTCCACCCTGTCTGTCCTCTCCCTCCACCCTGTCTCTCCTCTCCCTCCACCCTGTCTCTCCCCTCCTCCCTCCACCATGTTTCTCCTCTCCCTCCACCATGTCTGTCCTCTCCCTCCTGCCTGTCTGTCCTCTCCCTCCACCCTGTCTGTCCTCTCCCTCCACCCTGTCTGTCCTCTCCCTCCACCCTGTCTCTCCTCTCCCTCTCTCAAGAGACTGTATTTTCAATCCCCTTGATCTTCATTCTCTCTCTCTCTCTATTTCTCTCTCTCTCTCTCTCTTGCTCCCTCCCTCCCCCTCTTTCATGAACATCTGCCTGACAACAAGGCAGCCTCTTTTTAAAAAGAGCCTTGCTGTTTTCGACGAGGCATGGCCAGTGAAGACAGGAGGCAGAGACGGTTAACTCTGTCTAGACACAGGTCTGAGAAGCTAGTGTCTTCATACACACACAATACACACACACACACACACAAAACACACAAAACCAGTCCAGTAGAAAGAGAGGAGAGGAGAAAAGGAAGCAGCTGTAGACTATTGAGATGCGCTCCAGGTCTTGTCTGGACGTGAGCTCGACACATTGTCAAACTGGGCCATGCATTTACTGCCCCCTGCTGGAAAACTCAGGAATATATGAATCTTGTTTTCACGTCATCGATTTGAAAAACAAAATATTTATACTTGAATGATAAAATGAGAGAAGGCAAATATTAGGAGATTGATGAGTGTTTATGCTGCTGATTGATCATTCTGACCTGTAATTAGCAGGTATTTGTTCCTTTTGATACGATCATTAGGCATTTATATTCATTTATTCCCATTGGTTAATATTCCCATTGCTTATTATTCCCATTGCTTAATATTCCCATTGCTTAATATTCGCATTGCTTATTATTCCCATTGGTTAATATTCCCATTGGTTAATATTCCAATTGCTTATTATTCCCATTGCTTACTATTCTCATTGCTTATTATTCCCATTGCTTATTATTCCCATTGCTTATTATTCCCGTTGCTTATTATTCCCATTGGTTAATATTCCCATTGGTTAATATTCCAATTGCTTATTATTCCCATTGGTTAATATTCCCATTGCTTATTATTCCCATTGCTTATTATTCCCATTGGTTATTATTCCCATTGCTTATTATTCCCATTGCTTATTATTCCCATTGCTTATTATTCCCGTTGCTTATTATTCCCGTTGCTTATTATTCCCGTTGCTTATTATTCCCATTGCTTATTATTCCCATTGCTTATTATTCCCATTGCTTATTATTCCCGTTGCTTATTATTCCCATTGCTTATTATTCCCGTTGCTTATTATTCCCATTGCTTATTATTCCCGTTGCTTTTTATTCCCATTGGTTAATATTCCCATTGCTTATTATTCCCATTGCTTAATATTCCCATTGCTTAATATTCGCATTGCTTATTATTCCCATTGGTTAATATTCCCATTGGTTAATATTCCAATTGCTTATTATTCCCATTGCTTACTATTCTCATTGCTTATTATTCCCATTGCTTATTATTCCCATTGCTTATTATTCCCGTTGCTTATTATTCCCATTGGTTAATATTCCCATTGGTTAATATTCCAATTGCTTATTATTCCCATTGGTTAATATTCCCATTGCTTATTATTCCCATTGCTTATTATTCCCATTGGTTATTATTCCCATTGCTTATTATTCCCATTGCTTATTATTCCCATTGCTTATTATTCCCGTTGCTTATTATTCCCGTTGCTTATTATTCCCATTGCTTATTATTCCCATTGCTTATTATTCCCATTGCTTATTATTCCCGTTGCTTATTATTCCCATTGCTTATTATTCCCGTTGCTTTTTATTCCCATTGGTTAATATTCCCATTGCTTATTATTCCCATTGCTTATTATTCCCGTTGCTTATTATTCCCATTGGTTAATATTCCCATTGCTTATTATTCCCATTGCTTATTATTCCCATTGCTTATTATTCCCATTGCTTATTATTCCCATTGCTTATTATTCTTATTGCTTATTATTCCCATTGCTTATTATTCCCATTGCTTATTATTCTTATTGCTTATTATTCCCATTGCTTATTATTCCCATTGCTTATTATTCCCATTGCTTATTATTCCCATTGTTTATTATTCCCATTGCTTATTATTCCCGTTGCTTATTATTCCCATTGCTTATTATTCCCGTTGCTTATTATTCCCATTGGTTATTGATAGGCTGAGGTGGAGGGCCCTTTCAGCCCATGACAGTGATATATATACAAATAGACCTCAGATATTAAACCCTTCCTCGATATGTAGATGTATGTTTATTTTTTATTTTTTTGTCTCGCCTATAAAATGTCCACCTTTCCTCAGTGACTTGTTGTGTTGCCATGTATCATGATGACGTATGGTTTGGTAACAACCTGATCTGTGAAGTAACGTTCTGAACAGCAGCCATTAATTATGCTTTTTCTCTTTTCTCTCTCTTTTCTCTTGGATTCTGTCTGTCTGTCTGTCTGTCTGTCTGCCTGTCTGTCTGTCTGTCTGTCTGTCTGTCTGTCTGTCTGTCTGTCTGTCTGTCTGTCTGTCTGTCTGTCTGTCTTTGTGTTTCTCTATCCACCCCTCCCTCCTTTCCCCAGGTGTGTCGGGAGTACCAGAGAGGTAACTGTACACGGGGGGAGAATGACTGTCGCTTCGCCCACCCCTCAGACAGCACCATGATAGACACCAACGACAACACAGTGACCGTGTGTATGGACTACATCAAGGGCCGCTGCTCCAGGGAGAAGTGTAAATACGTCCACCCTCCAGCCCACCTGCAGGCCAAGATAAAGGCTGGCCAACACCAGGTCAACCAGGCTGCCGCCGCAGCAGCCATGGTAGGTATCCCTCTGTAACACCCCCACAGCCACAGCCACTCCTCTCCGACCCCAACTACGTCTGAAAACCTGCCCCCCGCCCATTTCCCCCCCCGTCATCTCCCCCAGCCAGTCCCTTCAGCACACATTCCAAGATCTGCTCTCTCAACCCTCTCCCGTCCTCTCTCATCCCTCTTCCGTCCTCTCTCATCCCTCTCCCGTCCTCTCTCATCCCTCTCCCGTCCTCTCTCATCCCTCTCCCGTCCTCTCTCAACCCTCTCCCGTCCTCTCTCAACCCTCTCCCGTCCTCTCTCATCCCTTTCCCTCACACCATCTAGACTACCCAGCAGACGTAGACAGTAAAGGTAATAGCACTAATTATGCAGCTAACTAGTTAGCTTTATTGTATCATGCTAAATGTGTGACTACGACCCTGATCCCTTTCCTTTAGCTCTTTCAACGGTTAACACCTGTTATAACGTGTGTTATAACTAGATATATTGTTATATAACATGTGTTATAACTGGATATATTGATATATAACATATAACATATAACTGTTACTATTGTTATATAACATGTGTTATAACTAGATATATTGTTATATAACATGTGTTATAACTAGATATAATGTTATATAATGTGCTATAACTAGATATATTGTTATATAACATGTGTTATAACTGTATATATTGTTATATAATATGTGTTATAACTAGATATATTGTTATGTAACATGTGGTATAACTGGATATCTTGTTATATAACATGTGTTATAACTGGATATATTGTTATATAATATGTGTTATAACTGGATATATTGTTATATAATATGTGTTATAACTGGATATATTATATAATGTGTTATAACTGGATATCTTGTTATATAACATGTGTTATAACTGGATATATTATATAATGTGTTATAACTAGATATATTATATAATGTGTTATAACTAGATATATTGTTATAAAACATGTGTTATAACTGGATATATTATATAATGTGTTATAACTAGATATATTATATAATGTGTTATAACTAGATATATTGTTATATAATGTGTCATAACTGGTGATATTGCTATGCTTATTAGAGCTAATGTAATTGTGTAGCAATGCTTCCTGTTATTATATTTAGCACATGTTGAGTATCAACTAAACAGCGTTGGTACGTCTCCCTATAGAAACATCATGGCATCACTAAAATACCAAGTAGTCCTGGATGTATTAGCATTGAACATACTATATGACTCACAGTAAAGAATTGGGTAGTTTCCTGAAACCAGGAAGTGTCTAATGATAAATGCAGTAACAGTGTTTGGCTTAATCCAGTGACAGTGAATAGCAAGTAAAGCAAGATTCCTGTGTAAGTAAATGATGTCAAGGGCATCGTGTTTACAGTAACAACCCTACAGCTGTTAATGATGTCAAGACCGTGGTGTTTACAGTAACAACCCTACAGCTGTTAACGATGTCAAGACCGTAGTGTTTACAGTAACAACCCTACAGCTGTTAATGATGTCAAGGCCGTAGTGTTTACAGTAACAACCCTACAGCTGTTAGTGATGTCAAGGCCGTAGTGTTTACAGTAAAAACCCTACAGCTGTTAATGATGTCATGGCCGTAGTGTTTACAGTAACAACCCTACAGCTGTTAATGATGTCAAGGCCGTAGTGTTTACAGTAACAACCCTACAGCTGTTAATGATGTCAAGGCCGTGGTGTTTACAGTAACAACCCTACAGCTGTTAACGATGTCAAGACCGTAGTGTTTACAGTAACAACCCTACAGCTGTTAATGATGTCAAGGCCGTAGTGTTTACAGTAACAACCCTACAGCTGTTAATGATGTCAAGACCATCGTTTTTACAGTAACAACCCTACAGCTGTTAGTGATGTCAAGGCCGTAGTGTTTACAGTAACAACCCTACAGCCATCAATGTGCATCCTCTAGCTATGTTATTTGTTGTATATTGCATTCCAATGATTTGTTGTTTTGTTTGATTTTTTCTTTTGTTTTTTTTCTCACCAACCCAAACTGCACTGCTGCCTCCATGATGCACCTCTGCTTGCTGGTTTATGTTAATGCGCTTGAACCTCATTGGCCCATTTCCACCTTGTGCTCGCTGCCTGCTAATTAAGGCTCAGTCGGCTGTCAAATCACTGAAACGACCCCTCGACGCAACCTTTGACCTGGTACTATGACCTTTCACCTTTTAGCTTGGCATGCAGCTCTGTTATACTAGTTTCTAACTAAATACATCTTAGTAAGTTACTGTTTACTAACCATTTCATTGCTGGGGTGATAAATTGATTTTGGCATTACTGTTTACTAACCATTTCATTGCTGGGGTGATAAATTGATTTTGGCATTACTGTTTACTAAACATTTCATTGATGGGGTGATGAATTGATTGTGGTATAGTGGTACCCCGTTAATTAACCTAAATATCCCTTTACATTACCATTCTATCTCTATGTCAACGAGGGAATGAGGCGGGATTTGCAAAACACTTGCAGTGCCTAAGAAGCTTTAGTAGAATTTGGTCTACAGTCAGTTCATCCCTTCTAGTCTATTCATCCTTAATAACATGGTTTGAATGTTAATCTGGTATTAATTTAGTTAACGCAGCAGCTAAAACCATGATTAGTGTCTATTCAGGAGTATTCAAGTATAAATATATTGCATGGTTATGATATATTTTCTAATTATTACCAGTTTTGCATGTCTAATTCTGGTGGATGGGTGGGCTTCTAGAGGGACTTCAGAATGAACAAGGCTTGTACTGTTAATCATGGAGCTAGATGTGCAGCTTTTCTCTGTTAACATCATCTCTGTTAACATCATCTCTGTTAACATCCTCTCTGTTAACATCATCTCTGTTAACATCATCTCTGTTAACATCATCTCTGTTAACACCATCTCTGTTAACATCATCTCTGTTAACATCATCTCTGTTAACATCATCTCTGTTAACATCATCTCTGTTAACATCATCTCTGTTAACACCTTCTCTGTTAACATCATCTCTGTTAACATCATCTCTGTTAACACCTTCTCTGTTAATATCCTCTCTGTTAACATCATCTCTGTTAACATCATCTCTGTTAACATCCTCTCTGTTAACATCCTCTCTGTTAACATCCTCTCTGTTAACATCCTCTCTGTAAATGAACACCCTCTCTGTAAATGAACACCCTCTCTGTTAACATCATCTCTGTTAACATCATCTCTGTTAATATCCTCTCTGTTAACATCATCTCTGTTAACATCATCTCTGTTAACATCATCTCTGTTAACATCATCTCTGTTAACATCATCTCTGTTAACATCCTCTCTGTTAACATCATCTCTGTTAACATCATCTCTGTTAACATCATCTCTGTTAACACCTTCTCTGTTAACATCATCTCTGTTAACATCATCTCTGTTAACACCTTCTCTGTTAATATCCTCTCTGTTAACATCATCTCTGATAACATCATCTCTGTTAACACCATCTCTGTTAACATCCTCTCTGTTAACATCCTCTCTGTTAACATCATCTCTGTTAATATCCTCTCTGTTAACATCATCTCTGTTAACATCATCTCTGTTAACATCATCTCTGTTAACATCATCTCTGTTAACATCAACTCTGTTAACATCATCTCTGTTAACATCATCTCTGTTAACATCATCTCTGTTAACATCATCGCTGTTAACATCATCTCTGTTAACATCATCTCTGTTAACATCCTCTCTGTTAACATCCTCTCTGTTAACATCCTCTCTGTTAACATCCTCTCTGTTAACATCCTCTCTGTTAACATCCTCTCTGTTAACATCCTCTCTGTTAACATCCTCTCTGTAAATGAACACCCTCTCTGTAAATGAACACCCTCTCTGTTAACATCATCTCTGTTAACTTCATCTCTGTTAATATCCTCTCTGTTAACATCATCTCTGTTAACATCATCTCTGTTAACATCATCTCTGTTAACATCATCTCTGTTAACATCATCTCTGTTAACATCATCTCTGTTAACATCATCGCTGTTAATATCCTCTCTGTTAACATCATCTCTGTTAACATCATCTCTGTTAACATCATCTCTGTTAACATCATCTCTGTTAACATCATCTCTGTTAACATCATCGCTGTTAACATCATCTCTGTTAACATCATCTCTGTTAACACCTTCTCTGTTAACATCATCTCTGTTAACATCATCTCTGTTAACACCTTCTCTGTTAATATCCTCTCTGTTAACATCATCTCTGATAACATCATCTCTGTTAACACCATCTCTGTTAACATCCTCTCTATTAACATCCTCTCTGTTAACATCATCTCTGTTAATATCCTCTCTGTTAACATCCTCTCTGTTAACATCATCTCTGTTAACATCATCTCTGTTAACATCATCTCTGTTAACATCATCTCTGTTAACATCATCTCTGTTAACATCATCTCTGTTAACATCATCTCTGTTAACATCATCTCTGTTAACATCCTCTCTGTTAACATCCTCTCTGTTAACATCCTCTCTGTAAATGAACACCCTCTCTGTAAATGAACACCCTCTCTGTTAACATCATCTCTGTTAACATCATCTCTGTTAATATCCTCTCTGTTAACATCATCTCTGTTAACATCATCTCTGTTAACATCATCTCTGTTAACATCATCTCTGTTAACATCATCTCTGTTAACACCTTCTCTGTTAACATCATCTCTGTTAACACCTTCTCTGTTAACATCATCTCTGTTAACATCATCTCTGTTAACACCTTCTCTGTTAATATCCTCTCTGTTAACATCATCTCTGATAACATCATCTCTGTTAACACCATCTCTGTTAACATCCTCTCTATTAACATCCTTTCTGTTAACATCATCTCTGTTAATATCCTCTCTGTTAATATCCTCTCTGTTAACATCATCTCTGTTAACATCATCTCTGTTAACATCATCTCTGTTAACATCATCTCTGTTAACATCATCTCTGTTAACATCATCGCTGTTAACATCATCTCTGTTAACATCATCTCTGTTAACACCTTCTCTGTTAACATCATCTCTGTTAACATCATCTCTGTTAACACCTTCTCTGTTAATATCCTCTCTGTTAAAATCATCTCTGATAACATCATCTCTGTTAACACCATCTCTGTTAACATCCTCTCTATTAACATCCTCTCTGTTAACATCATCTCTGTTAATATCCTCTCTGTTAACATCATCTCTGTTAACATCATCGCTGTTAACATCATCTCTGTTAACATCATCTCTGTTAACATCCTCTCTGTTAACATCATCTCTGTTAACATCATCTCTGTTAACATCATCTCTGTTAATATTCTCTCTGTTAATATTCTCTCTGTTAATATTCTCTCTGTTAACACCATCTCTGTTGACTCCTGGTTTCTAGACAATCATTATTATCTTTATTTTACAGACCTCTTAATACGTTATTAATGATGTGTTATAAAAGCTGATTTACTTTTGCAGGATTCATATTTTACATATTTCTGTGTATATTGTCTGTATGTTGGTAACTACTTTTCTCTATTGTGACAATCTCTAGTTGTCACAATTCATAGACAAGCACCACTGTCTTGAAGGACTAGTGTAGAATAGACCACTGTCTTGTTATAGATGGACTAGTGTAACATAGACCATTGATTTCTTAAGAAAGACTTTAGAAAAACTTTTTTGAATCATAATTTTTCCGAGGTAGAAGCCTTTCATCTTATGAAAATCTTTATTTTCTCTATCTTTTATTCCAACACCCCCACCACCCCTAAAACCACCCCCACCACCCCTAAAACCACCACCACCACCACTACAACCACCCCCACCACCCCTAAAACTACCACCACCACCACTACAACCACCCCCACCACCCCTAAAACCACCACCACCACCACTACAACCACCACCACCACCACTACAACCACCTCCACCACCCCTAAAACCACCACCACCACCAATACAACCACCACCACCACCACTACAACCCCCACCACCACCACTACAACCACCACCACCATCACTACAACCACCACCACCACCACTACAACCCCCACCACCACCACTACAACCACCACCACCATCACTACAACCACCACCACCACCACCCCAAAAACCACCACCACCACCACCACCACCCCTAAAACCACCACCACCACCACCACCACCACCACTACAACCACCACCACCACCACCCCTAAAACCACCACCACCACCCCCACCACCCCTAAAACCACCACCACTACAACCCCCACCACCACCCCTAAAACCACCACCACCACCACCACTACAACCCCCTCCACCACCACCACCACTACAACCCCCACCACCACCACCACCACTACAACCCCCACCACCCTTAAAACCACCACCACCACCACCCCTACAACCACCACCACCACCACCACTACAACCCCCACCACCACCTCTAAAACCACCACCACCACCACCACTACAACCACCAACACCACCCCTACCGCCACCCCTAAAACCCCCACCACCCCTACAACCACCACCTCCACCACCCCTACAACCACCACCACCACCACTACAACCCCCACCACCGCTACAACCCCCACCACCCCTACAACCCCCACCACCACACCTACAACCACCACCCCTACAACCACCACCACCACCCCTACAACCACCACCACCACCACTACAACCCCCACCACCGCTACAACCACCACCACTACAACCACCACCACCACCCCTAAAACCACCACCACCTCCCCAACAATCACCACCACCACCACTACAATCACCACCACCACCCCTACAACCACCACCTCCACCACCCCTACAACCACCAACACCACCCCTACACCACCCCTACACCACCCCTACCGCCACCCCTACAACCACCACCACCACCCCTACACCACCCCTACCGCCACCCCTACAACCCCCACCACCCCTACAACCACCACCTCCACCACCCCTACAACCACCACCACCACCCCTACAACCACCACCACCATCACCACTACAACCACCACCACTACAACCACCACCACCACCACCCCTACAACCACCACCACCACCCCTACAACCACCACCACCATCACCACTACAACCACCACCACTACAACCACCACCACCACCACCCCTACAACCACCACCACCACCCCTACAACCACCACCACCACCACCACCACCATCACCACTACAACCACCAACACCACCCCTACAACCACCACCACCACCACCACCACCACCATCACCACTACAACCACCACCACTACAACCACCACCACCACCACCCCTACAACCACCACCACCATCACCACTACAACCACCACCTCCACCACCCCTACAACCACCAACACCACCCCTACACCACCCCTACACCACCCCTACCGCCACCCCTACAACCACCACCACCACCCCTACACCACCCCTACCGCCACCCCTACAACCCCCACCACCCCTACAACCACCACCTCCACCACCCCTACAACCACCACCACCACCCCTACAACCACCACCACCATCACCACTACAACCACCACCACTACAACCACCACCACCACCACCCCTACAACCACCACCACCACCCCTACAACCACCACCACCATCACCACTACAACCACCACCACTACAACCACCACCACCACCACCCCTACAACCACCACCACCATCACCACTACAACCACCAACACCACCCCTACAACCACCACCACCACCACCACCACCACCAACACCACCACCACCACCACCACTACAATCACCACCACCACCACAACAACCACCATTACCACTACATCCACTACCATCACTTCCATCACCACCACCACCACCATCACTACTACAACCACCACCACTACTACACCCCCACTACCACCACCACCACCACCACCACCATCACTACTACAACCACCACCACTACTACACCCCCACTACCACCACCACCACCAACACCACCACCACCATCACTAATACAACCACCACCACTACTACACCCCCACTACCACCACCACCACCAACACCACCACCACCATCACTAATACAACCACCACCACTACTACACCCCCACTACCACCACCACCACCACCACCACCATCACTACTACAACCACCACCACTACTACACCCCCACCACCACAACAACCACCATTACCACTACATCCACCACCATCACTTCCATCACCACTACAACCACCACCACTACCATTACCACCTCCTCCACCACCACCACCCCTACCTCCTCCACCACCAACTCTATCAGGGGCTCCCACCTGTTTTACCTCCATTACCAAAGAGACCCACACTTGAAAAATCCACCGGTGCCACCACCATGTTCAACGTCGCTGGGTTCCAGTACCAACAGGCCCTAGCCAACACGCCGTTTCAGCAGCAGTTCATCCCGTCAGGTAGGTTTGAACCTTTTACCTTTCACCTCTCAACTCATCACAACCCCTGTCAAATCTGATCCTGCTTACCTCCATTCACAAACCTCAAACCTTACCAGTTAAACCTCTGGCTTCAGGCTCTTTACCCATAAAACCTCTGGCTTCAGACTCCTTACCTATAAAACCTCTGGCTTCAGACTCCTTACCCATAAAACCTCTGGCTTCAGACTCCTTACACATACAACCTCTGGCTTCGGGCTCTTTACCCATAAAACCTCTGGCTTCAGACTCCTTACCCATAAAACCTCTGGCTTCAGGCTCTTTACCCATGAAACCTCTGGCTTCGGGCTCCTTACCCATAAAACCTATGGCTTCATGCTCCTTGCCCATAAAATCTCCAGTTTTAGGCTCCTTACACATACAACCTCTGGCTTCAGGCTCTCTACCCATAAAACCTCTGGCTTCAGGCTCCTTAACCATAAAACCTCTGGCTTCAGGCTCCTTACCTAAAAACCTCTGCCTCCAAGCACCTTACCCATACAACCTCTGGCTTCGGGCTCCTAACCCATAAAACCTTTGGCTTCGGTCTTGCACAGCATACATAGTTCTGATTGGACATGCATTCATTTAGCAGTATTCCTCTTATTGCAATAACAATTTGAAACACGAACACAAACTCACACACACATACACCAGTCTGAGAACATCGGCACCATCTTGGTCCAACCACATACGTCAGAATACTGGCACCACCCTGGTCCGACCACATACACCAGAATACTGGCACCACCCTGGTCCGACCACATACACCAGAACATTGGCACCACCCTGGTCCGACCACATACGTCAGAATACTGGCACCACCCTGGTCCGACCACATACACCAGAACACTGGCACCATCCTGGTCCGACTACATACACCAGAACACTGGCACCATCCTGGTCCGATCCACATACACCAGAACACTGGCACCACCCTGGTCCGATCCACATACACCAGTGAGGGTCCAGTGAGTGTTACTATTGCTCAGATCCTGTAGTCTATACCTCCTCTCCCATTATTGAACTGTCTGACAGAGATGGATTGGCTGGCTTTCAGACAGTTCAGGCAAATGCCAGATGGGGTGGTCTATTTTAACCTAGTGTGTCTGTATACATCAGAGGTTTGGAACAGAATGATCTTTATTTTGACTAACAGTGGGAGCCTCAAGTTAGAAAAAGTGGCCTGGTGTTTTAGAAAGAACCAAGCTGATTTCTGTTCCCAGTCCATCCCTGCTGTCAAGCCGCATTAGTCCAAGTCCACACTGAGAGAACTGGAGACAGCTTGTCCATAACCGCAGTAGTCCAAGTCCACACTGAGAGAACTGGAGACAGCTTGTCCATAACCACAGTAGTCCAAGTCCTCACTGAGAGAACTGGAGACAGCTTGTACATAACCACAGTAGTCCAAGTCCTCACTGAGAGAACTGGAGACAGCTTGTACATAACCACAGTAGTCCAAGTCCTCACTGAGAGAACTGGAGACAGCTTGTACATAACCACAGTAGTCCAAGTCCTCACTGAGAGAACTGGAGACAGCTTGTACATAACCACAGTAGTCCAAGTCCTCACTGAGAGAACTGGAGACAGCTTGTACATAACCACAGTAGTCCAAGTCCTCACTGAGAGAACTGGAGACAGCTCGTCCATAACCACAGTAGACCAAGTCCTCACTGAGAGAACTGGAGACAGCTCGTCCATAACCACTCTGGGCCAGAAACCTTTAAATAAATTAGGAGGAGTATTAGCCATTAGCCATTAGCCATTTTCCTATTCACCTGGCACATAATTGATCTTGGGAAGGTATTGGCTGATGTGACTGGCTATTCACCTGGCACATAACTGATCTAGGGAAGGTATTGGCTGATGTGACTGGCTATTCACCTTTTTCTCTTTTTTAAGACAACATATTTTAATCTGGAAGACTGGTGCTAAAACGCCATAGTTACTGATGCTCACATCAAGATACATACCATCTCTGTGTTCTTTAGCTCTCGGTATGTTTATTAATGAGTCTTAACAGTAATACTTATCATTAATGAATGATTAATGGCAGTAGATGCAACTTAAATCTGTCTTAATTCACTGCGTTGTAGTTGACATACGGGGCCTTCGGAAAGTATTCAGACCTCTTCACTTTTTCCACATTTTGTTACGTTACAGCCTTTTTCTAAAATTGATTAAATAAAACATTTCCCTCATCAATCTACACACAATACCCCATAATGACATCACAATACCCCATAATGACATCACAATACCACATGATGACAGAGCAAAAACATGTTTTTAGAAGTGTACATAAGTATTCAGACCCTATGCTATGAGACTCGAAATTGAGCTCATACCCAAGAAGACTCGAGGCTGTAATCGCTGCCAAAGGTCCGTCAACAAAGTACTGAGTAAAGGATCTGAATACTTATGTAAATGTGATATTTCCTTCTTTTTTATATTTATATATACATTTGCTAAAATTTCTAAAAACATGTTTTTGCTCTGTCATTATGAGGTTTTGTGTGTAGATTGATGAGGGGGGGAAAAACTATTTCATCCATTTCAGAATAAGGCTGTAATGTGATAACACGCGGAAAAAGTAAAGGGGTCTGAACACTTTCCAAATGCACTGTGTCTCCAGTGTAATTCTTTGTAGCCGTTTCCTGCAGTAAAATGACCTACTGGTCTCAACGGTGGAATGTTATGCTTACTTTTCATAATTTCATAATCAATCAATTGTTATAACGCCGGAAATCCAGTGTTTCTATGTTATATTTCAGTCTTCTGTATATATAAAGTGTAATATTGGGATGCAAACTCCAAATTGAATACATTTCAACTCGATATCGGACATGGTACAGGTGTCTTCTTTTTTTAAGCCCATAACCATGTGTGTGAGGTATGTAGATTTATTTAAGACTACCAATGAACCCTGATTTAGCCCACTGCAGTAGAAAGTGAAAGTACTGTATCCTTCTGTACTCATAACAACACTGTCTCCCTCTAATGACACTGTCTTTTTGTGTTGATTTCTTCTCCCCATCTCCCTTTCCAATCCACTTCCTGTTGCAATGCATGATGGGCAGGCTCAATATTGTGCATGACACCTGCAACAACTGTTGGTAGGTGCAAGCTTTCCATCCTGATTACCTTTAAGCCTTTTCAGTCCCTCATACTCCATCTCAAGCCATCAAGGTGGCCATTTTCCACGCTTGAGGCCAAGGGGGCATCTCAATAGTCCAAAGTTACTTAATCTCCTCATCTCCATCCCTTGATCGATAGATACATAGATAGATAGATAGATAGATAGATAGATAGATAGATAGATAGATAGATAGATAAATAGAATGCATACCAATGCATACCAACCCATACCAGTACATACCACCACATACCAATGCATACCAATACATACCAATGCATACCAATACATACCACCGCATACCAATACATACCAACACATACCAGTACATACCAATGCATACCAATACATACCAATACATACCAGCGCATACCAATACATACCAACACATACCAGTACATACCAATACATACCAATACATACCACCGCATACCAATACATACCATCGCATACCAATACATACCAATGCATACCAATACATACCACCGCATACCACCGCATACCAATACATACCAACACATAACAGTACATACCATCGCATACCAATACATACCAACACATACCAGTACATACCAATGCATACCAATACATACCACCAATACATACCAACACATACCAGTACATACCAATGCATACCAATACATACCAATGCATATGAATACATACCAACGCATACCAATGTATACCAATACATACCAATGCATACCAATGCATACCAACCCATACCAGTATATACCACCGCATACCAATGCATACCAATACATACCAATGCATACCAATGCATACCAATACATACCACCGCATACCAATACATACCAACACATACCAATGCATACCAATGCATACCAATGCATACCAATACATACCAATGCATACCACCGCATACCAATACATACCAACACATACCAATGCATACCAATACATACCAATGCATATCAATACATACCAATGCATACCAATGCATACCAACCCATACCAATGCATACCAATACATACCAATGCATACCACCGCATACCAATGCATACCAATACATACCAATGCATACCAATGCATACCAATACATACCACCGCATACCAATACACACCAACACATACCAATGCATACCAATGCATACCAATGCATACCAATACATACCAATGCATACCACCGCATACCAATACATACCAACACATACCAATGCATACCAATACATACAAATGCATACCAATACATACCAATGCATATCAATACATACCAATGCATACCAACCCATACCAGTGCATACCAATACATGCCAAATCATACCAATGCATACCAATGTATACCAATACATACCAATGCATACCAATACATACCAATGCATACCAATGCATACCAATACATACCAATGCATACCAATACATACCAATGCATACCAATGCATACCAATGCATACCAATACATACCAATGATTTAGTTGTCACTTGGCCAGGTGTAGCCTGATGATAGAGAAAAGATGGATAGGAATTTGTGGTGAACAATTGAGATGCGGTACAGTGTAGCAGCCCTCTGTTATTAACTGCTGTCAATTAAATAGATCGCAGGGATTCCATAGTTAAACAATTGATTTTCTTGCATTATTTGTGTTTAATTAAAGGCAAATTATTTGTAGTAGAATATGACATACATTTGGCATTTAGATTCACAGTTTGGAGAAAAAAATACAGAGCTTTTAACCTTCTATTTCCTGACAGAGTGGGACTGGACTGGACTGGGACGGACTGTGGGTTGCAGACAGGGTTAGTTATAGTATTATCATCTTATTGGTGGTAGTGGAGGTGGTGGTGGGTCAGTTATGAGACGTGTATAATTCTGGAAATATGAATTAAGTATATGAGTAATTTTGAAGCACATTTTGAGAATATTATGAGCAGTGAAATGTTGTTTTACTGTAGGCTAGTTGTTTCAACTGTTTCCCTGTGTGTCACCCCTGTACCTATACCCCTATACCTATACCCCTATACCTATACCCCTATACCTATACCCCTGTACCTATACCCCGGTACCTATACCCCGGTACCTATACCCCTATACCTATACCCCGGTACCTATACCCCGGTACCTATACCCCTATACCTATACCCCTATACCTATACCCCTATACCTATACCCCTATACCTATACCCCTGTACCTATACCCCTATACCTATACCCCTATACCTATACCCCTATACCTATACCCCTATACCTATACCCCTATACCTATACCCCTATACCTATACCCCTATACCTATACCCCTATACCTATACCCCGGTACCTATACCCCTATACCTATACCCCTATACCTATACCCCGGTACCTATACCCCTGTACCTATACCCCGGTACCTATACCCCTATACCTATACCCCTGTACCTATACCCCTGTACCTATACCCCTGTACCTATACCCCTATACCTATACCCCGGTACCTATACCCCTGTACCTATACCCCGGTACCTATACCCCTATACCTATACCCCTGTACCTATACCCCTGTACCTATACCCCTATACCTATACCCCGGTACCTATACCCCTATACCTATACCCCTGTACCTATACCCCTGTACCTATACCCCTATACCTATACCCCTATACCTATACCCCGGTACCTATACCCCTGTACCTATACCCCGGTACCTATACCCCTATACCTATACCCCTATACCTATACCCCGGTACCTATACCCCGGTACCTATACCCCTGTACCTATACCCCTATACCTATACCCCTGTACCTATACCCCTATACCTATACCCCTATACCTATACCCCTATACCTATACCCCTATACCTATACCCCGGTACCTATACCCCGGTACCTATACCCCTGTACCTATACCCCTATACCTATACCCCGGTACCTATACCCCTATACCTATACCCCTGTACCTATACCCCTATACCTATACCCCTATACCTATACCCCGGTACCTATACCCCTATACCTATACCCCTATACCTATACCCCTATACCTATACCCCTATACCTATACCCCGGTACCTATACCCCTATACCTATACCCCTATACCTATACCCTGGTACCTATGCGGTATGAACGCATGATGTCACGTTGCCAATATTTGTCTGCCATACGACATGCCACATAGCTTGTTGCTGTAACAACCCACTCTGACACACTCATTGTCCTGACCCTCATCCCAAACCTCAGTTACCCTGTTAGCTAACACCTTATGTAAAGGTCAGTTTAGAATCTGTTTTAAATGCCATCATCAGTAATAGAGAATAAGAAATACACAAACAAATGATTTACTAACGGTTGACAATCAACAAGCTAGTCTTTAAGGTTTAGAAGTGGTTAGAAGAGAATTAACCTGTATAATACAACATCATATCTGCCTGCTCCAGTTCATGTGCTTGTCTGATTTGTCTCTCCCCAAAGTACCCATGATGCACGGTGCCACGCCCGCCACTGTGTCTGCAGTCACCTCCTCTGCCACAAGCGCTCCCTTTGCAACCGCAACAGCCAATCAGGTTTGCTCCTCTTCTGCTTCCTCTCTCTCGCTCCACTTCCTGTGATGGAAGTAAGTCACTTCCAGGTTGAAGGGTTATGAATGGCCATCAGAAGAGGACGATGGATGCGTGGTGACTGATTACACCTCTAACTGTTCCCCTGAGGCGTTTAAAGACGCTGACCAACATTCAGGAAAATTACCACATCGTTTCCTCCTCAGTTGTCAGTGTTGTTTTATTTGTAATGGATATTCGCCGTTCGTTTAAATACGATTGATCGTGTATTCAGCGGTGTAAAGTACTTAAGTAAAAATACTTTAAAGTACTACATAAGTCGTTTTTTGGGGTATCTGTACTTTACTTTACTATTTATATTTTTGACAACTTTTGCTTTTATTTCACTGCATTCCTAAAGAAAATTATGTACTTTTTACTCCATACATTTTATCTGACACCCAAAAGTAATCGTTACATTTTGAATGCTTAGCAGGACAGAAAATGGTCCAATTCGCACACTTATCAAGAGAACATCCCTGGTCATCCTTACAGCCTCTTATCTGGCGGATTCACTAAACACAAATGTCTGAGTGTTGGAGTGTGACCCTCGGTATCCGTAAATAAATAAAAATCTGTCGTTTGGTTTGCTTAATGTAATGAATTTTAAATTATTCGTACTTTTACTTAAGTATATTTGATCAACATCATTTACTTTTGATTCTTAATTGGGATCGGTGTCCCTTCCATGGGACGGTTGAGCTAACGAAGGCTAATGCGATTAGCATGAGGTTGTAAGTAACAAGAACATTTCCCAGGACATAGACATATCTGATATTGGCAGAAAGCTTAAATTCTTGTTAATCTAACTGCACAATCCAATTTTCAGTAGTTATTACAGTGAAATAATACCACGCTATTGTTTGATGAGAGGGCATAATTTTGAACATGAAAAGTTGCAATAGATTGCACTTTTTAATATGCAAATTAGGCACATTTGGGTAGTCTTGATACAACATTTTGAACAGAAATGCTCAGTCTAAAACTTTGCACATAAACTGATGCCATCTAGTGGCCAAAATCTAAATTACACCTGGGCTGGAATAATACATTATGGCCTTTGTCTTGCATTTCAAAGATGATGGTACAAAACAAATACTAAAGAACGGTTGTTTTTTTCTTTATATTATCTTTTACCAGATCTAATGTGTTATATTCTCCTACATTCCTTTCACATTTCCACAAAATTCAAAGTGTTACCTTTCAAATGGTATCAAGAATATGCATATCCTTGCTTCAGGGCCTGAGTTACAGGCAGTTAGATCTGGATATGTCATTTTAGGCGAACATTTAAAAAAAGGGGTGGATCCTTAAGAGTTAAGTGTTTTTAAAACCGAATGCTTTCATACTTTTACTTAAGTAGTATTTAATACTGGGTGACTTTCACTTATTACTTGAGTCATTTTCTACTAATGTATCTTTACTTTTACTCAAGTATGAGAATGTAGTACCCTTTTCCACCACTGGGTGTATTTAGCACCGTCTGTAAGTGATGAAAAGTAAAAAGAAAATAGCCCATTGAGAGTGTTGTGTTGTAAAAGCTAAACTTACCAGTAAAGTTCTTTTTCTTTCTGTTTTCTCTCTATCTCTCATGTTCTTCCCCAGATTCCGTTAATATCTACAGATCATCTTACTAGGCACAAGTATGTGACTCAGATCTAGACATCTCAAGCGAGACGGTAAGACTAATTTTCATACAGACGTACAGTATGTCTATGCAATCTCTTTTGATTATGTTCCTCAAATTCTTCTGTAATTCATTATTTTTACTATTCTCTTCTGATCTATACATTTTTCTCCTGCAGATGAAACAGCAGTGTGCCGGTGTCCCACAGTTCCCCACCCTTCATGCCTGTAAACGTAGAAATCTGATATGATATTGATAGAGATTGTAACATCCGACCACCTGTAAACTGTAGTGGTACTGACATGCCGCGCTGCTCTAGGAGCGTTTCAGCTGATCATAAAGGTGGTGAACATATGCATTTCACACACACGCACACAACACTGGTGGGCCTCGTACAGAGAAGAACTACTGCCATCTACATGAACGTTATCAGCCATGCCTTTACGTCTGTGGAGGCATCATCCATTAAAACACAGGACACACTTTGAATGTCACCATGAGGAGAAAGTCACTCACACTAGTTTGTCAGAAGACCAAGATTCTCTTATATGTTGTTTTCAGTTGGGTTTCTTTAATTGATAACATTTTTTCACGGTTTGCACAAAGAAAAGGTACATCTTGTGTTTTAAATGAGAGGGGGGGTGGACAGGAAAAGTACCTCATAGACATATTAGACTGAATTAATTATGACTTGTATGAATTATGACTAGTATGTAGATGACTTGGTCCTTACAAGGTAAACTTGGTTGAAATGGGTTAGTGGGCTTGGTGCCAAAATGACAGCTGAATGTTTTGTGTTTATTAAGCCTTTTGTGTTTTTAATCACATTCCCGATTTTTCAAGATCTGCTGCAAACTCTACGTAAAGTACCATAGACTCTATGTACTAGTTGGTTATGTTAGGACCCGGTCCTCTCTGGGTATAGTCCATAGACTCTAGTTGGTTCTCTTAGGACCCGGTCCTCTCTGGGTGTAGTCTATAGACTCTAGTTGGTTCTGTTAGGACCCGGTCCTCTCTGGGTGTAGTCTATAGACTCTAGTTGGTTATGTTAGGACCCAGTCCTCTCTGGGTATAGTCTATCTCACTAGTGATGGAAAAAGGGTAACTACTCTAGAAAAGGAATGATAGAATGAAGAACTGTTGAAAGTTGCATGATAAACCAAATCACTGAGAGGAGTGAGAAGTTTCAAAGAGTTGCAGTGGCCAGTGGTGGAAAAAGGACCCAATTGTCATACTTGAGTAAAAGTATAGATAGAAAGTTACTGAAGTAAAAATGAAAGTCACCCAGTAAAATACAACTTGAGTAAAAGTCTAAAAGTATTTTGTTTTAAATATACTTAAGTATAAAAAGTAAATGTTATTGCTAAAATATACTTACGTATCAAAAGTCAAATATTTTTTTATTTTTCTGTCATAAATATTAAAAAAATGTCATTATTTAGAAAAGCAGACGACACCATTTTTTTTGTTTTCATAATTAATGGATAACGAGGGGCACGATCCAACACTCAGACATCATTACAGATAGCCAGGGGCACACTCCAACACTCAGACATCATTACAGATAGCCAGGGGCACACTCCAACACTCAGACATTATTACAGATAGCCAGGGGCACACTCCAACACTCAGACATCATTACAGATAGCCAGGGGCACACTCCAACACTCAGACATCATTACAGATAGCCAGGGGCACACTCCAACACTCAGACATCATTACAGATAGCCAGGGACACACTCCAACACTCAGACATCATTACTGATAGCCAGGGACACACTCCAACACTCAGACATCATTACAGATGGCCAGGGGCACACTCCAACACTCAGACATCATTACAGATAGCCAGGGGCACACTCCAACACTCAGACATTACTACAGATAGCCAGGGACACACTCCAACACTCAGACATCATTACAGATAGCCAGGGACACACTCCAACACGCAGACATCATTACAGATAGCCAGGGACACACTCCAATACTCAGACATCATTACAGATAGCCAGGGGCACACTCCAACACTCAGACATCATTACAGATAGCCAGGGGCACACTCCAACACTCAGACATCATTACAGATAGCCAGGGGCACACTCCAACACTCAGACATCATTACAGATAGCCAGGGGCACACTCCAATACTCAGACATCATTACAGATAGCCAGGGGCACACTCCAACACTCAGACATCATTACAGATAGCCAGGGGCACACTCCAACACTCAGACATCATTACAGATAGCCAGGGGAACACTCCAACACTCAGACATCATTACAGATAGCCAGGGGCACACTCCAACACTCAGACATCATTACAGATAGCCAGGGGCACACTCCAACACTCAGACATCATTACAGATAGCAAGGGGCACACTCCAACACTCAGACATCATTACAGATAGCCAGGGGCACACTCCAACACTCAGACATCATTACTGATAGCAAGGGACACACTCCAACACTCAGACATCATTACTGATAGCTAGGGACACACTCCAACACTCAGACATCATTACTGATAGCAAGGGACACACTCCAACTCTCAGACATTATTTACAAAATATGCATTTGTGTTGAGTCGTCCGCCAGTCCGGACGCAGTAGGGATGACCACGTGTTCTCTTGATAAGTGCGTGAATTTGACAATTGTCCTGTCCTGCTAAAAATTCAAAATGGAACGAGTACTTTTGGGTGTCAGGGAAAATGTAAGGAGTAAAAAGTACAATATTTTCTTTTGGAATGTAGTGGAGTAAAAGTACAAGTTGTCAAAAATATAAATTGTAAAGTACAGATACCCCCAAAAAATGTAGTAATTTCAAGTGTTTTTACTTCAGTACTTTACACCACTGAGGGTGGCTAATGGTTGAGTTGCTATGTCAGTTTTAATGTGGTGTTGTTTGTATTTTATTACAATTCATTCAACAACATAAAAGAAAATCATATTAAGTGCATTGCATATGGTCTATGACATAAGAGAACTTGTGAAAAACACATTACGTGTAAATAAATGTGAGATAGTAGGTATAATTTTGGATAGTTACAGCCAAAGGTTTTTATTTTCTCTCTCTCTCTTCCTGTGTTGCTTTTCAATGACATCTGTGGTAGGGCAAGACGAGCCCAAATCACACATACACTTCTGGATGGATGGACGCGTGGGGGAGTGTAGAGCTGTTTATGGAAGTAATGGGGGAGGGTAGAGTTGTGTATGGAAGTAATGGGGGAGTGTAGAGTTTTGTATGGAAGCAATGGGGGAGTGTAGAGCTGTTTAGGGAAGTAATGGGGGAGTGTAGAGCTGTTTATGGAAGTAATGGGGGAGTGTAGCAATGGGGGAGCTGTTTTCTAAAAACTGCTTCTGCATGCCTTGTGGGTGTTGTTTGGAGCATGTTGATTGATGGCATGGTATAAAAGAGTTGGCAAAAGTTTGACCCTGATTGTATTACTCATCCAAAGCCTTAGAAAACACCACGAGCTCGGCAACAATGCACCGTGCCATTTCAAATCGTCCTCTTGCCTAACCCTGGCCGTTTTGCCACCACACAGCGTGTATATGATTGTCTTTCCTTCGCTGAAAACATGGTGTTTGTTGTTGAGTTATTAAGTCGGTGAAGAAGATGAATGTGTTATTTCATTTTGTTTAGTGCACGGATGACATTTTTTATATTTTTGTTAAAGGTGTTTTGTCTTACTAGATTTCCACCTGTAACATTTGTAGGATGCTGAATATTAGGTGATATGTGTGTGTTTTTTGTGTTCTTCGTACCGTATTTAGTTTTCTGAAATTTCATGTAACATTGATTTGAATATTTACTGTTAGTGTTATGATTGTAAACTACATTATTTTATTTTTTCTGTGATCTGTAAGAATTGTGTTAAATATCTTGTCTGTTTGAGTTCTTTGAACAAAGATTATTTTATATGGGTATCTGACATTGAGGAAATGAGAGATAAAAGAGGCCTGCTGTGGTAACCATGGAAACCACGGAGTAATATTATGATCATGATCTGGGTCGTACAGTAACTGGTCACTCTTACATGGGAAAAATATTACTAAGAAATCTCGTTCATTTCAAATAGTAACTATTGTTTGAATATTTTAAATGTCCCTGGATGTGAGGCCGTGTTGAAAACCTAGCTGCCTATTGGATCCCTCTTAGAGGGGGGAGGGGCATTGTTAGCGAGGTCAGCTGTTGGAGGCGGGTCGAGCATGGAATACATACTCTTTACTTAGCCACTAACAAATGAGGGGAAACCGTTGCACTTCTGTACATAGTCCAAAAATAAGAGAGAATGATGTATAATATTGAGATCTTATTTTGAATAAAAAATATCTATAACTACATGAAACTTTGTTAGGATAATAAAAAAGAATGAAATGATGAAACTTTTCTCGCTCTGTAGCCCTTTCAGAAACGCCAACGTGTCGTTCTTCATCTTTGTTGCTGTCAGCGTCTTTTAGTTAGCCAGGACACCTTCAGGTGGTGTTGTGCACTAGCCTCTGGAGCAAAATGGCCTGACTGGGTTGGTCCGGTATCATGGCCACGCCCTTCCAGGCCCAACCAATTAAAACAAGTCCTGTTTTATCCAGGGAGGAACGCATGTTAAAGGAAATAACATATACATTTAAAGAGAACTAGTTCACGACAGAATAATATTGAATAAGTCAATGTGTTACACAGCATTACAGTATGCAGTAGAATATCAACGTAATGGACTAAAATAAGAGAGCAAAAAAACACAAAAACAAAACAGTGGTTTATTAAAAAGATTCCTAAGAATATACTCGCTTCAAGAGTTATAACACCTGCGGTAAATACGTTACGTATAACACAAACACAATATATCTCAGTATGTTTCTTTCTGTTTAGAAACTATGCTGCTGGTTGATGAAATGGACAAAAACATACAAGTTGTTTGTCAGGTAAACTATGAAGAACCTGTAAACAGTTCTCCATTCCTGTGTTACTCATGAGGCTTCAACGTTAGTCCAAAACCGTGATGTGACTTTTCATCTGTCACGAGCACATGCCTGATGTGATGATGCAATCTGAACTGTACGTTTTCTCAGCTTGTAGCTCCCTGATAGGATTTGTGCCTTGTAGCCAGATGTGCACCTCCTCTGCAAAGCACGTGCCATGTAAGTGCTGACCTAAAGCCACAATCTATAGCCATAATATATTTTCCCATAAAAAATAAATCAATGTTGAGTTTACTTCATAAGATGTTGAGATAACTTCATAAGAATGAAGTTGCATGATTAGGTTGGCCAAGGACATTTTTTTGGTCTCCCGTTTTATAAAGCTGGTCTTAATTTTAACAAAGTTGAGCAATTGATGAAGATGCACTGTGCTAACTGGGAAAGGCTATCATGTGGGAATCCTTTCACCAGGGTTCTATCATGTGGGAATCCTTTCACCAGGGTTCTATCATGTGGGAATCCTTTCACCAGGGTTCTATCATGTGGGAATCCTTTCACCACGGTTCTATCATGTGGGAATTCTTTCCTCAGGGTTCTATCATGTGCGAATCCTTTGACCAGGGTTCTATCATGTGTGAATCCTTTCATCAGGGTTCTATCATGTGGGAATCCTTTCATCAGGGTTCTATCATGTGGGAATCCTTTCACCAGGGTTCTATCATGTGGGAATCCTTTTACCAGGGTTCTATCATGTGGGAATCCTTTCACCAGGGTTCTATCATGTGGGAATCCTTTCACCAGGGTTCTATCATGTGGGAATCCTTTCACCAGGTTCTATCATGTGGGAATCCTTTCACCAGGGTTCTATCATGTGGGAATCCTTTCACCAGGGTTCTATCATGTGGGAATCCTTTCACCACGGTTCTATCATGTGGGAATCCTTTCACCAGGGTTCTATCATGTGGGAATCCTTTCACCAGGGTTCTATCATGTGGGAATCCTTTCACCACGGTTCTATCATGTGGGAATCCTTTCACCAGGTTTCTATCATGTGGGAATCCTTTCACCAGGGTTCTATCATGTGGGAATCCTTTCACCAGGGTTCTATCATGTGGGAATCCTTTCACCAGGGTTCTATCACGTGGGAATTCTTTCACCAGGGTTCTATCACGTGGGAATCCTTTCACCAGGGTTCTATCATGTGGGAATCCTGTCACCAGGGTTCTATCACATGGGAATCCTTTCATCAGGGTTCTATCATGTGGGCATCCTTTCACCAGGGTTCTATCATGTGGGAATCCTTTCACCAGGGTTCTACCATGTGGGAATCCTTTCACCAGGGTTCTATCATGTGGGAATCCTTTCACCACAGTTCTATCATGTGGGAATCCTTTCATCAGGGTTCTATCATGTGGGAATACTTTCACCAGGGTTCTATCATGTGGGAATCCTTTCACCAGGTTTACATCATGTGGGAATCCTTTCTTTAGGGTTCTATCATGTGGGAATCCTTTCATCGGGGTTCTATCATGTGGGAATCCTTTCACCAGGGTTCTTTCACGTGGGAATTCTTTCACCAGGGTTCTATCACGTGGGAATCCTTTCACCAGGGTTCTATCATGTGGGAATCCTTTCACCAGGGTTCTATCACATGGGAATCCCTTCATCAGGGTTCTATCATGTGGGCATCCTTTCACCAGGGTTCTATCATGTGGGAATCCTTTCACCAGGGTTCTACCATGTGGGAATCCTTTCACCAGTGTTCTATCATGTGGGAATCCTTTCACCACAGTTCTATCATGTGGGAATCCTTTCATCAGGGTTCTATCATGTGGGAATACTTTCACCAGGGTTCTATCATGTGGGAATCCTTTCACCAGGTTTATATCATGTGGGAATCCTTTCTTTAGGGTTCTATCATGTGGGAATCCTTTCATCGGGGTTCTATCATGTGGGAATCCTTTCACCAGGGTTCTAATGATTTATATGTGTCTTGCTGTTGAGAATAATATAAATTCAATAAAATATAAGTGAATTTGCTCTAAAAGTTTGATCTCAAATTTCTTCTTTGGATACAGTTTCTGTTAAGTTAAAGCCAGTTTATTATATTTCTCAAGCCAGAGAAAGGATTCGTCAATTGTCTATAGTGCAATAACCCTCGTAGGTTTTAATCATAGAGAAACCCCTCTAAATGGTGAAATGTGATACATTTCTAAAATCAGATTTAAAAAAGTGACAAAGACTAGATGGAAATTAGAATAATGATACTGGGCAGAGTGAGGAATGTCTAATGCTGTGTTATCAAGAGCAATGGACCAAAACTGTTTTCAATTTCATGCAAATTCAGACTATTCTAATTCGTTTTTTCTATTTGAACATAGCCATCCATCAAATAAGGTTTAAATTGCCCAAAATCATATATGGGCAAAAACACTTTCTGTTGTCACAATATGATTTATTTGCAAATTACATGCATAATCTCTGCATATATTTATAAAGTTTATAATGTGATTTCATACAATAAAGTTTTTCTTGTTGATGTCCAAGATGCATAAATCGGTGTATCAGTTACTAGTCAGATGAGTCCTAAACATATGACAGTAAAATGTTTTACAACGTCATCGATGTGCTTCCCAGTGTTGCCACAAGATGGAGGTCTCTCCTTTAATAGCCCACTGGTACACTATATTAACTAAAGTATGTGGAAACCTGCTTGTCCAACATCCCCCTTTGCTGCTATAACAGCCTCCACTCTTCTGGGAAGGCTTTCCACTAGATGTTGGAACATTGCTGCTATAACAGCCTCCACTCTTCTGGGAAGGCTTTCCACTAGATGTTGGAACATTGCTGCTATAACAGCCTCCACTCTTCTGGGAAGGCTTTCCACTAGATGTTGGAACATTGCTGTAATAACAGCCTCCGCTCTTCTGGGAAGGCTTTCCACTAGATGTTGGAATATTGCTGTAATAACAGCCTCCACTCTTCTGGGAAGGCTTTCCACTAGATGTTGGAACATTGATGCTATAACAGCCTCCACTCTTCTGGGAAGGCTTTCCACTAGATGTTGGAACATTGCTGCCATAACAGCCTCCACTCTTCTGGGAAGGCTTTCCACTAGATGTTGGAATATTGCTGTAATAACAGCCTCCACTCTTCTGGGAAGGCTTTCCACTAGATGTTGGAACATTGATGCTATAACAGCCTCCACTCTTCTGGGAAGGCGTTCCACTAGATGTTGGAACATTGCTGCCATAACAGCCTCCTCTCTTCTGGGAAGGCTTTCCACTAGATGTTGGAACATTGCTGCTATAACAGCCTCCGCTCTTCTGGGAAGGCTTTCCACTAGATGTTGGAACATTGCTGCTATAAAAGCCTCCACTCTTCTGGGAAGGCTTTCCACTAGATGTTGGAACATTGCTGCTATAACAGCCTCCACTCTTCTGGGAAGGCGTTCCACTAGATGTTGGAACATTGCTGCTATAACAGCCTCCACTCTTCTGGGAAGGCTTTCCACTAGATGTTGGAACATTGCTGCTAAAACAGCCTCCACTCTTCTTGGAAGGCATTCCACTAGATGTTGGAACATTGCTGCTATAACAGCCTCCACTCTTCTGGGAAGGCGTTCCACTAGATGTTGGAACATTGCTGCTATAACAGCCTCCACTCTTCTGGGAAGGCTTTCCACTAGATGTTGGAACATTGCTGCTATAACAGACTCCACTCTTCTGGGAAGGTTTTCCACTAGAGGTCGGAACATTGCTGCTATAACAGCCTCCACTCTTCTGGGAAGACGTTCCACTAGATGTTGGAACATTGCTACTAAAACAGCCTCCACTCTTCTGGGAAGGCGTTCCACTAGATGTTGGAACATTGCTGCTATAACATCCTCCACTCTTCTGGGAAGGCGTTCCACTAGATGTTGGAACATTGCTGCTAAAACAGCCTCCACTCTTCTGGGAAGGCTTTCCACTAGATGTTGGAACATTGCTGCTAAAACAGCCTCCACTCTTCTGGGAAGGCTTTCCACTAGATGTTGGAACATTGCTGCTAAAACAGCCTCCACTCTTCTGGGAAGGCTTTCCACTAGATGTTGGAACATTGCTGCTAAAACAGCCTCCACTCTTCTGGGAAGGCTTTCCACTAGATGTTGGAACATTGCTGCTATAACAGCCTCCACTCTTCTGGGAAGGCTTTCCACTAGATGTTGGAACATTGCTGCTAAAACAGCCTCCACTCTTCTGGGAAGGTTTTCCACTAGATGTTGGAACATTGCTGCTATAACAGTCTCCACTCTTCTGGGAAGGCGTTCCACTAGATGTTGGAACATTGCTGCTATAACAGCCTCCACTCTTCTGGGAAGGCGTTCCACTAGATGTTGGAACATTGCTGCTATAACAGCCTCCACTCCTCTAGGAAGGTTTTTCACTAGATGTTGGAACATTGCTGCTATAACAGCCTCCGCTCTTCTGGGAAGGCGTTCCACTAGATGTTGGAACATTGCTGCTATAACAGCCTCCACTCCTCTAGGAAGGTTTTCCACTAGATGTTGGAACATTGCTGCTATAACAGCCTCCGCTCTTCTGGGAAGGCGTTCCACTAGATGTTGGAACATTGCTGGTATAACAGCCTCCACTCTTCTGGGAAGGCTTTCCACTAGATGTTGGAACATTGCTGGTATAACAGCCTCCACTCTTCTGGGAAGGCTTTCCGCTAGATGTTGGAACATTGCTGCTATAACAGCCTCCACTCCTCTAGGAAGGCTTTCCACTAGATGTTGGAACATTGCTGCTATAACAGCCTCCACTCCTCTAGGAAGGCTTTCCACTAGATGTTGGAACATTGCTGCTGTAACAGCCTCCACTCTTCTGGGAAGGCGTTCCACTAGATGTTGGAACATTGCTGCTATAACAGTCTCCACTCTTCTGGGAAGGCTTTCCACTAGATGTTGGAACATTGCTGCTATAACAGTCTCCACTCTTCTGGGAAGGCTTTCCACTAGATGTTGGAACATTGCTGCTATAACAGCCTCCACTCTTCTGGGAAGGCTTTCCACTAGATGTTGGAACATTGCTGCTATAACAGCCTCCACTCTTCTGGGAAGGCTTTCCACTAGATGTTGGAACATTGCTGCTATAACAGCCTCCACTCTTCTGGGAAGGCGTTCCACTAGATGTTGGAACATTGCTGCGGGGACTTGCTTCCATTCAGCCACGAGTATTCGTGAGGTCAGGCTGATGTTAGGCCTGGCTCGTAGTCGGCATTCCAATTCTAGAAGGATCTAGGATCAGGTCCTCCTTGTGAACTTGTGTGGCTTTCCACTTCTGGGCTGAGCCGTTGTTGCTCCTAGAAGTTTCCAATTCTCAATAACAGCACTAGCAGTTGACCAGAGACCAGCTCTAGCAGTGCAGAAATTTGACAAACTGACTTGTTGGAAAAGTGGCAACCTGTGACGGTGACACGTTGAAAGTCACTGAGCTCTTCAGTAAGGGCCATTCTACTGCCAATGTTTTCCCTATAGAGATTGCGTGGCTGTGTGCTCGATTGTATACACCTGTCCGCAACGGTAGTGGCTGAAATAGCCGAACCCATGCATTTGAAGGGGTGTCCACATACTTTTGTATACATAGTGTAGCTGTTGAGCCAGAGATGTCCAGAGCCTGTATTCATAAAGCCTCAGAGTAGGAGAGCTGGTCCAGGATAGAATCCTGTCCCCCGTCCATGCATTCATATTCATTGTGTTCTAAAATTCTAAACTGATCATAGATCAAGCACTCTGAGACGCTGCGTGAATACGGACCCAGACCTACAACCAGACTGACATCCATTCAAAAAACATCAGGCTTATTATTAAAACCTATTCAGATGCTCTCCTGAATTACAGATGAAATCCCAAAACAGACAACACATCACCAGAAATCCGTATGTATTCGCCACACCTACAAGACACCGGTCTTACAACGCCTGTCCATCTCTACAGACACCATTATACTGTGGCTGAACCGGTTCACATCACAGCTAGTTCAGTCTGTCACCAGAGTGGAGGAAGAGAGATGATGGATAGGCCTTTCCACCAATCAGATCTGAGTTGTCCCACCTCACACCCCCGCATACACACTTTAATCTGGTTACTAACACAAGGGTGTGATTGTTCAAGGAAATTGTTGTTTTAAGGAGTGTCCCCACCCCCCACGCACTCTGATAATCTCCCTTCTAAAAATGGTCAAAGACTCCAGCCACCCTAGTCAAAGACTGCTCTCTCTCTGCTACCGCGCCAAGTCTAGGTCCAAGGTGCTTCTAAACAGATTCCAAACCCACACACTCTGCTTCCAGCTATTTGCATTGCCCCCCCCCCCCCCCTCCTTTACTCCGCTGCTGCTCTCTGTTGTTATCATCTATGCATAGTCACTTTAATAACTCTGCCGACATGTACGTACTACCTCAACTAACCGGTACCTCCGCACATTGACTCTGTATCGGTACCCCCCTGTTTATAGTCTTCACATTGTTATTTTACTTCTGCTCTTTAATTATTTGTTACCTCTATTTATTATTCTTATTTTTATTTTTTGTATATTATTTTAAACTGCATTGTTGGTTAAGGGGATGTAAGCAAGCATTTCACTCTAGTTGTATTCGGCGCATGTGACAAATAAAATTTGATTTGATTTGATTCTCTCCACTATCCAATCTTCTACTAAGAAGTGACCAACAGACTCTTTCTACCACTCTGTCTATAGCACTATGTCCTATTTATCTCTTTCTCTAGCCCCGTTTACACACCCGGTTCTGACATGTGTCGTTTGTTCTGTTCTTTTCCACATTCTGATTGTCTACACCTGTCCACAGATGTGGGCACAATCAAACGTCGCAGTGTGATCTGATTTGTGATTAGATCTTCTTGAGCACCTCCGGAGGTAGTCGAAGACCATAGAGAGATAACGTACTCTTTGTAGCTGTGCCATGTGACAGCATGGGCAGCGCCACTGAGGCTATCTCCATTTTAATTTATTTTTAATTTTTTTTTACATTTTATCCCATTTTCTCCCCAATTTTCGTGGTATCCAATGGCTAGTAATTACTATCTTGTCTCATCGCTACAACTCCCGTACGGGCTCGGGAGAGACGAAGGTCGAAAGCCATGCGTCCTCCGAAGCACAACCCAACCAAGCCGCACTGCTTCTTAACACAGCGCGCCTCCAACCCGGAAGCCAGCCGCACCAATGTGTCGGAGGAAACACCGTGTACCTGGCCCCCTTGGTTAGTGCGCACTGCGCCCGGCCCGCCACAGGAGTCGCTGGAGCGCGATGAGACAAGGATATCCCTACCGGCCAAACCCTCCCTAACCTGGACGACGCTATGCCAATTGTGCGTCGTCCCACGGACCTCCCGGTCGCGGCCGGCTGCGACAGAGGCTGGGCGCGAACCCAGAGACTCTGGTGGCGCAGTTAGCACTGCGGTGCAGTGCCCTAGACCACTGCGCCACCCGGGAGGCCCCCTATCTCCATTTTAAAGTAGTACATTTTCTTCATCACGATTGGCTGATCCCTCCTGGTGACCCGATTGGACATGACTCCAACAGGGTCACCAGGACGAATCAGCCAATGAAGATGGAAGTCCCACTCAGTTGATTACATTCAAAATGGTGGAAGCTCACAATGGCGCTGCCCACGCTAATATGTCCTTTTGGCCACCAGAGGCGTCTCTCATTCTCTATATTGCAGATGCTTCTTGTACGTATATCCTTGAAGTGTAAACAAATCCGGACAACGAAAACTATACAGTCTTAAATCGTTGGATATTAAAAGCCGGCTCTGATGACGACAGTATAAAACTATTGACTATAAAAGTGTGCTATTTTTTGTCGATTTATACTGTGTCATAACGGGAGGTCCAAGACAGGTTGGATTCATTTGCATACAGGGAGGAACAAAGGAATCTTGTCACCATATGGACGAAGTAGGCAGATAAGAGACATATTTTATTACCGTGTGTAGACACAACAAATCTCATTCAGATAGTGATCGGATCACCTTGATCTGATGACAACAACCACATGTTCATGCAAGGTTTAACCACGGCTTCTCTTTCTCCCTCCATCTCTCCTTCTGACTACATCCTATTTCACTCCCATCTCTCCAACATCCTCTCTCTGTCCATCCTTTCCCTCCATCTATGCTCCCAACTTTCCCTCCCTCCTTCCATCCTTCCTCCACCTCTCTGTCCAGCGGCATTAGCAGTAGATAGTGACGTATGGAGATTTAACGAAGCAGTGCTGATTCAATAATGGCTGCTTCTGTCGCGCCTCGCAGGGTGTGATGTACACCCCACATCCTCATCACCAGTCACACTCACCACTGCTGCCCCGCCGGCCGGCCCCTGTTCAAATAGGCCACACTGGAGGAGGGAGAAGGGACTTCGGAGTGTGTGTGTGTGTGTGTGTGTGTGTGTGTGTGTGTGATGGCCTGAGATGCATATGATTAGTGTTTGAAGGTTATTATGGAGCAGGGGCAACAACAGATCAATACTCTGTGTCTGAAGACAACAGATCAATACTCTGTGCCTGGAGACAATAGATCAATACTCTGTGTCTGGAGACAACAGATCAATACTATGTGTCTGGAGACAACAGATCAATACTCTGTGCCTGGAGACAATAGATCAATACTCTGTGTCTAGATACAACAGATCAATATTCTGTGTCTAGAGACAACAGATCAATATTCTATGTCTGGAGACAACAGATCAATATTCTATGTCTAGAGACAACAGATTAATACTCTGTTTCTAGAGGAGCAGATCGTGGACTTCAGGAGACAGCAGAGGGAGCACGCCCCCATCCACATTGATGGGACCCCAGTGAAAGTGAAAGTTACAAGTTCCTTGGCGTACACATCACTGACAATCTGATATGGTCTACCCACACATACAGTGTTGTAAAGAAGACGCAACCACTCCTCTTCAACCTCAGGAGGCTGAAGAAATTTGGCTTAGCCCCTAAGACCCTTACAAACTTTTGCAGATGAACCAATGAGAGCATCGTGTTGGGCTGTATCACCGCCTGGTACGGAAACTGCACCGCCTGTAACTGCAAGGCACCGCCACAATGCATCACCGGGGGCATACTGCCTGCCCTCCAAGACACCTACAGCACCCGAGCCACAACCTGTTCACAGCTCCAACATCCAGAAGGCGAGGTCAGTACAGGTGCATCATAGCTGGGAACGAAAGACTGAAAAACAGCTTCTATCTCAAGGCCATCAGACTGTTAAATAGTCAACACTTGCTGGCCTCTGCCCAGTACCCTGCCCTGAACTTAGTCACTTTCACTAGGCGGCTACCACCCAGCTACTCAACCCTGCACCTTAGAGGCTGCTGCCCTATGTACAGAGACATGTAACACTGGTCACTTTAATAATGGAACACTGGTCACTTTAATAATGGAACACTGGTCACTTTAATAATAGAACACTGGTCACTTTAATAATGGAACACTGGTCACTTTAATAATGGAACACTGGACACTTTAATAATGGAACACTGGTCACTTTAATAATGGAACACTGGTCACTTTAATAATGGAACACTGGTCACTTTAATAATGGAACACTGGACACTTTAATAATGGAACACTAGTAACTTTAATAATGGAACACTGGTCACTTTAATAATGGAACACTAGTCACTTTAATAATGGAACACTGGACACTTTAATAATGGAACTCTAGTCACTTTAATAATGGAACTCTAGTCACTTTAATAATGGAACACTGGTCACTTTAATAATGGAACACTGGTCACTTTAATAATGGAACACTGGTCACTTTAATAATGGAACACTGGACACTTTAATAATGGAACTCTAGTCACTTTAATAATGGAACTCTAGTCACTTTAATAATGGAACACTGGTCACTTTAATAATGGAACACTGGTCACTTTAATAATGGAACACTGCTCACTTTAATAATGGAACTCTGTTACTTTAATAATGGAACACTGGACACTTTAATAATGGAACACTGGCCACTTTAATAATGGAACACTGGTCACTTTAATAATGGAACTCTAGTCACTTTAATAATGGAACACTGGACACTTTAATAATGGAACACTGGTTACTTTAATAATGGAACTCTAGTCACTTTAATAATGGAACACTGGTAACTTTAATAATGGAACACTGGTTACTTTAATAATGGAACACTAGTCACTTTAATAATGGAACTCTAGTCACTTTAATAATGGAAGTCTGGTTGATCCTTGGGAGCAATTTCCAAACACCTGAAGGTACCACGTTCATCTCTACAAACAATGTTACGAAAGTATAAACACCATGGGACTACGCAGTCGTCATAGGACGGAGAACCGTTCTGTCTCCTAGAGATGAACGTACTTTGGTGCGAAAAGTGAAAATCAATCCCAGAACAGCAAAGGACCTTGTGAAGATGCTGGAGGAAACAGGTACAAAAGTATATTTTTCCACAGTAAAACGAGTCCTATATCGACATAACCGGAAAGGCCACTAAGCAAGGAAGAAGCCACTGCTCCAAAACCGCCATAAAAAAGCCAGACTACGGTTTGCAACTGCACATGGGGACCAAGATCGTACATTTTGGAGAAATGTCCTCTAGTCTGATGAAACAAAAATAGAATTGTGTTGCCATAATGACCACCATTATGTTTGGAGGAAAAAGGGAGATGCTTGCAAGCCGAAGAACACCATCCCAACTGTGAAGCACGGGGGTGGCAGCAACATGTTGTGGGGGTGCTTTGCTGCAGGAGGGATTGGTGTAATTCCCAAAATAGATGGCATCATGAGGGAGGAAAATTATGTGGATATATTGAAGCACCATCTCAGGACATCAGTCAGGAAGTTAAAGCTTGGTTGCAAATTTGGTCTTCCAAATGGACAATGACCAATGACAATGACCAATGACAATGAGCATACTTCCAAAGTCGTGGCAAAATGGCTTAAGGACAACAAAGTCAAGGTATTGGAGTGGCCATCACAAAGCCCTGACCTCAATCCTATAGAAAATGTGTGGGCAGAACTGAAAAGCGTGTGCAAGCAAGGAGGCCTACAAACCTGACTCAGTTACACGAGCTCTGTCAGGAGGAATGTGCAAAAATTCACCCATCTTATTGTGGGAAGCTTGTGGAAGGCTACCTAAAATGTTTGACCCAACAATTTAAAGGCAATGCTACCAAATGCTAATTGAGCGTATGTAAACTTCTGACCCACTGGGAATGCGATGCAAGAAATAAAAGCTGAAATAAATCATTCTCTCTACTATTATTCTGACATTTCACATTCTTAAAATAAAGTGGTGATCCTAACTGACCTAAGACAGGACATTTTTACTAGGATCAAATGTCAGGAATTGTGAAAAAGTGAGTTTAAATGTATTTGGCGAAGTTGTATGTAAACTTCCAACTTCAACTGTATATATTGTAATCTAGTCAAGTCCATCCTATTCAACTATTGCTGTACATATACTATTCTATCATACGTATTTATACTATATATTCTATCTACATACTGTCCATAATGTCTGTACTGTCTATACATACCATCACATACAGTACCAGTCAAAAGTTTAGACACACCTACTAATTCAAGGGTTTTTCTTTATTTTTACTATTTTCTACATTGTAGAATAATAGTGAAGACTTCAAAACTATGAAATAACACATATGGAATCATGTAGTATCCAAAAAATTGTTAATCAAAATATATTTGAGAATATTCAAGGGAGCCACCCTTTGCCTTGATGACAGCTCTGCACACTCCTGGCGTTCTCTGTAGTTATATATAATGTAGAGAAACCCCTCTACCTAGTTGTAAATAATGTAGAGAAACCCCTCTACCTAGTTGTATATAATGTGGAGAAACCACTCTACCTAGTTGTATATAATGTAGATAAACCACTCTACCTAGTTGTATATCATGTAGAGAAACCAATCTACCTAGTTGTATATAATGTAGAGAAACCACTCTACCTAGTTGTATATAATGTAGATAAACCACTCTACCTAGTTGTATATAATGTAGAGAAACCACTCTACCTAGTTGTATATCATGTAGAGAAACCACTCTACCTAGTTGTATATCATGTAGAGAAACCACTCTACCTAGTTGTATATAATGTAGAGAAACCACTCTACCTAGTTGTATATAATGTAGAGAAACCACTCTACCTAGTTGTATATAATGTAGATAAACCACTCTACCTAGTTGTATATAATGTAGATAAACCACTCTACCTAGTTGTATATAATGTAGAGAAACCACTCTACCTAGTTGTATATCATGTAGAGAAACCACTCTACCTAGTTGTATATCATGTAACATTCTGAGTATGTTGTCTATCAGCACCATATCACCAGGTAACATTCTGAGTGTGTTGTCTAACAGCACCATATCACCAGGTAACATTCTGAGGATGTTGTCTATCAGCACCATATCACCAGGTAACATTCTGAGTGTGTTGTCTAACAGCACTATATCACCAGGTAACATTCTGAGTGTGTTGTCTAACAGCACCATATCACCAGGTAACATTCTGAGTGTGTTGTCTAACAGCACCATATCACCAGGTAACATTCTGAGTATGTTGTCTAACAGCACCACATCACCAGGTAACATTCTGAGTGTGTTGTCTATAACTAACAGCACCACATCACCAGGTAACATTCTGAGTATGTTGTCTAACAGCACCACATCACCAGGTAACATTCTGAGTGTGTTGTCTATAACTAACAGCACCATATCACCAGGTAACATTCTGAGTGTGTTGTCTAACAGCACCATATCACCAGGTAACATTCTTAGTATGTTGTCTAGCAGCACCATATCACCAGGTAACATTCTGAGTGTGTTGTCTAACAGCACCATATCACCAGGTAACATTCTGAGTGTGTTGTCTAACAGCACCATATCACCAGGTAACATTCTGAGTGTGTTGTCTATAACTAACAGCACCACATCACCAGGTAACATTCTGAGTGTGTTGTCTATAACTAACAGCACCACATCACCAGGTAACATTCTGAGTGTGTTGTCTAACAGCACCATATCACCAGGTAACATTCTTAGTATGTTGTCTAACAGCACCATATCACCAGGTAACATTCTGAGTACATTGAGATCAATGTTGACTGTACATTTTTTGTGTTTATTTCACTAATGTTTATTATCTATTTCACTTGCTTTGGCAATGTAAACATATGTTTTTTATGCCAATAAAACCTTTAAATTGAGATATGTGTTTTGTGAGGTGATGAAGAGGAGGACTCCTGTAGGTTGGCTACACTACAGTCTATATCTACTGGGATGGAGATAGCTATCGATCTGGCCAACTGACCTCCATCGCAGAGTTTTACACCACCAGTCACTACCCTTGGAGTTAACAGGAGGACCAGGGCAGGGAGAGGAGGGGGTGGGGGAAACCAGGGCAGGGAGAGGAGGGGGTGGGGGAACCAGGGCAGGGAGAGGAGGGGGTGGGGGAACCAGGGAAGAGAGAGGAGGGGGTGGGGGGAACCAGGGCAGGGAGAGGAGGGGGTGGGAGGAACCAGGGAAGAGAGAGGAGGGGGTGGGGGAAACCAGGGCAGAGAGAGGAGGGGCTGGGGGGAACCAGGGCAGGGAGAGGAGGGGGTGGGGTAAACCAGGGCAGGGAGAGGAGGGGGTGGGGGAAACCAGGGCAGAGAGAGGAGGGGCTGGGGGGAACCAGGGCAGGGAGAGGAGGGGGTGGGGGAAACCAGGGCAGAGAGGAGGGGGTGGGTGGTGGCTGAATGAAAGTGAGACAGAGAGAGGGACAGACTGGGGTTTTGTTATTTTGTTATTGGCATTATTAAAGAGGAAGGTGTCAGAGGAGGTTATTGGGCATGCGTTACAGTGAAGGGGCACGGGTCATAGTAAGAAGGGCTGCCATTCAGACGGCTATCAATGAAGCAGAATTACAGATGATTCTGTTCTCATCCACTGGACGCTGTTTCTGTTTTCATATGAAGGGGGAATGGGGGAGTTGGACTGACTTCAGAGACATTTTGTTAGTCAATCACACAGGAAGAGGAAGGGAGAAACTGGGTGTAGTTACAGCTGGGGCTTGCATAATTACCAGTGGGCTCTCTCTTACAGGACACTTCATGAGAGAGGAAGGAGGAGTGTGCGTGTTTGTGTGTGTGTGTGTGTGCGTACGTGTGCGTACGTGTGCGCGCATGTGTGCTCTTTGTGTGTGTGCGTGCGTTTGTGTGTGTGCGTGTGTGTGTGTGCATACATCCTAGCCTGTGAAGCGTAAATTCTCTCTCTCCCTGAATTCAATTCAAAGGGCTTTATTGGCATGGGAAACATATGTTAACATTGCAAAAAGCAAGTGAGGTAGATAATAAACAACGGGACATACGGGACATGTCTCTGAATGTCCTTGAGTGGCCCAGCCAGAACTGTTCTGAGTGAAGGGTCTGAACACGTATGTAAATCTGATATTTCTGTTTAAATGTTTTTATAAATTTACTAAAATGTCTAAAAACCTGTTTTTTTTTGCCTTGTCATTATGGGGTATTGTGTGTAGGTTGATGAGGGGAAAAAACTATTTAATGCAAAATGTGGAAAAAGTCAATGGGT
>NC_074697.1:3489304-3519304 GCF_029448725.1 Salvelinus fontinalis
CCCCCCCATTAAAAAAAAAAAAGGGTGAATACTTTGAAGAATCTAAAATAAAAAATATATTTTGATTTGCTAAACACTTTTTTGATTACCACATGATTCCATGTGTAATTTCATAGTTTTGATGTTTTCACAAGTATTCTACAATGTAGAAAATAGTAAAAATAAAGCAAACCCTTGAATGAGTAGTTGTGTCCCAACTTTTTGACTGTATATATATATAAATATATATTTGTCTGTTTTGCATGTTATTTTAACATTTATACGTGTCAAATATCAGTTTGCAAACACTGTAAAAAAAAGTATTCCTTGACTTAATAAAGCCGCATACAAACATGGTCTCTTTCTTGCTATTTCCAAAATGCACATTTTTCAGCCTAGCTCAGTGCTTTCTGTGGTGGTGGGGCAGCCAAAGGAAAATATGGAGCGAAGGGGTTGGTAATGTTCTCTAGTTGTGCCGTGATTGGCTCAGTGTTCTGTCACTCATGGGGACACTACGTCACCGCAAAATCGTCAGGGAGAGCTGGAAAATTCAAGCCCCTTGGGTGCTGCCATAGATTTATATTAGAAGTACCCATCCAAGAAGGCTCAAGGTCATTGGCCACAAAACAACTGGAAACTAAACTGGGATATCTCAAAAAAAGGAACTCCGACTGGGAAAACATATTTTGAATGGTCATCCAACTCGGACTTCCAAATCGGAAACTCGGGCCTCTTTCTAGAGTTCGGACGTGAAGATCCCTGACATTATGAGTCAACCTTGTTTTTTTCAGAGTTACCAGTTGTCTTGAAAGCACCATAAATCCAGAGAATGCCAGACTTTGATGATTAAGTTTGATGACAAAATTTGCCCACAGGAAGGACCGCCGCACCACCTTCCTGTTCTAGTGAGCACAGAACAACAAGGTGAGTCCAAAAATGTCTTGTCTGCTGCTGCATAAATTATGTAATATGCCAGGGAGCTATGTGTACTATAGCTAAGAAAGTAATACTAAGTGTGTGCTGTGTAGTAAGCTGTTTGTAACCCATTTGCTTCACCCTAATAATTTAGCCTACTGTTCTGATTTGGTGGTGCACATGTAGCCTATAGACTGTTTTAGAGAAATGTCCTCATCGAATACATTAAGAGCTTTTCATTGTCTGCTTATATTCCCCCTTTATTTATCCTACGGTTCTGACTTGGTGTACAGAGAGAACACTGTGAGAACCGCCCATGTTCTGAATTCTGTCGCTGTACATTTCAAAACTGCTGAACAAATAGTTATAGTGACCACGTCCGCATTAGCTCGTTCATTAATGTCTTAATCAATATGAGGGATTGCCTCTTATCCGCTGGTCGTCCCCTTTTGCCATAGTTTGTACATCTCAATTGTCAGTAGAAACCACATTTGTTGAAGCAAGTCATGCATATAGGCTATGGTTTTCAAAAAGGCAGTAAATGAGGCTGAATGAACTGTTTCACTGCCAGACAAGGCTCTGCTGATAACCAGGTGTAACGGTGGTAAGGATTCACTTCATGGTGCTGACAAGAAAGTTCTGCTGTTGGGACAGTTTTACGTAGGCCCTAACGGTTTGTGGGCACCGTTTGTCACCGTTATAGTGCAATTCATGTATTGTTTAATGCTGTGTTGTGTAGTGGCTTTGCTGGCATGCATCTAAAGCATTTTTGGGGGAGTTTGCTCCACCAAGATCTACATGCCAAAATCGCCACAGATGAGAGCTGATAGTGAATAAACCTCATTGCGTGTCTGGTCTTGTTTTTGTGTTTTGCCGCTGTCTCCAGACTGGGCTATTTCCCCTGCTATTTCCTGTCGACCTTCCAGTAATACACACATACACACACACACACACACACACACACACACACACACACACACACACACACACACACACACACACACACACACACACACACACACACACACACACACACACACACACACACACACACACACACACACACACACACATACACATACACATACACATATACATACACATATACACACACACACACATTCATAGACACACCCAACACACACACACACACACACACACACACACACACACACACACACACACACACACACACACACACACACACACACACACACACACACACACACACACACACACACACACACACGCGCGTCCTAAACAACTCTCATCACAAAATATATTCACAGAGGCAGCCAGACCTGAAGGAGCTGTGTCCTCATAACCTCCACTGAGGGGGATTCTGAAGGTGACAGTGGCACATAATAAACGCCCCTTAGAATGGCAAGACTTCTACCACTAATCATGTCTGTGTTTATCACCTTATTAGGCCTGGAAAAATTAATCCAGCTAGACCATAACATCTATTATGACATGAAGCTATTCTCTATGAGAGAGAGAGAGAGACAGAGAGAGAGAGACAGAGAGAGAGAGAGAGAGAGAGACAGAGAGAGAGAGAGAGAGAGAGAGAGAGAGAGAGAGAGAGAGAGAGAGAGAGAGAGAGAGAGAGAGAGAGAGAGAGAGAGAGAGAGAGAGAGAGAGAGAGAAAGAAAGAAAGAAAGAAAGAAAGAAAGAGAGAGAGAAAGAGAGAGAGAGAGAAAGAGAGAGAGAGAGATACATCAAACTGGGGTTGCTGATTATAAATAATGCTAATTACTTCTAATATGACCTCAGAACAACATGAGGACACCATGCTTGAGTCCCACATGGAACCCTATTCCCTATGTGTCCAGGTCAAAGTAGTGCTCCCTATAGGGAATAGTGTTCCATGTAGGACTCATAGGGAATAGTGTTCCATGTGGGACTCATAGGGAATAGTGTTCCATGTAGGACTCATAGGGAATAGTGTTCCATGTGGGACTCATAGGGAATAGTGTTCCATGTAGGACTCATATGGAATAGTGTTCCATGTAGGACTCATATGGAATAGTGTTCCATGTGGGACTCATAGGGAATAGTGTTCCAGGTGTGACTCATAGGGAATGGTGTTCCATGTGGGACTCATAGGGAATAGTGTTCCATGTGGGACTCATAGGGAATAGTGTTCCATGTGGGACTCATAGGGAATAGTGTTCCATGTGGGACTCATAGGGAATAGTGTTCCTTGTGGGACTCGTAGGGAATAGTGTTCCATGTGGGACTCATAGGGAATAGTGTTTCATGTAGGACTCATAGGGAATAGTGTTCCATGTAGGACTCATAGGGAATAGTGTTCCATGTGGGACTCATAGGGAATAGTGTTCCATCTGGGACACAGCCCTAGTCTCACTTTATTCCATAAGTCATAGAAATGTATTCAGATAATTCTGACATCCCTTTTCTACTTCCTCCTGATGTCATCAGTGGAAACTGAGAGAGCACAAGAGAGTGAGAGACAAAGAAGAGGTATTTCCATCTACTGCAAGGGTTAACACTAAACTAGGTTTTCCATCAAACCTTTTTATGCGAGTAAAGTACGTCAGATAACACATTTATTGACAGGTTTGATGGAAACAGAAAATGTATTTTGTAAACTTTCCAAACATTGACCAAAAAAAATTACGCCAGACAAGGTGGGATCTTTTTTTTGTCCGTTAAATGTGTTAAGCAAGAAATGTTGGTGGAAAACGCCCTTATGGGCAAATATTGAACTTGGAGTCACGCAATGATATGGTGTGTGGTCCTCCCACTACGACTCAGGAAAGCCTGTAGTTTATCAGGCCAGAGATGAAATACAAGATGATCAACTTCACAGAGTGGTAAAAGTTCACTGCGCACAATAAATAACCAGGTTCTTATTCTGGTGACATGATCGATGCTTGGATGTCTTTTAACATAATCCATAATATTCTCTGCGAGCTGTTGGCGAAACCGCAGCTGCAGTATAGAAGGCAACATTTCTTGTGACAAAACCATTCAGTAGAGTTGAAAATGCAATGAAAACCCATTTAACTTGGATTTTTTTATTTATTCGGTATATAGGCATATAACTGCAAAAGTCATTTTTATTTACACTACGTCACTCACAGCCTTTTATCCACAACAAGTCAGTTTGATGGAAACACACATCAGGTGGAGAAAATGTGCATTTGGCTTTCATGCAGATTTTAGAATTATTCACATGAAAATCTGTCACCAATTGAAATGAAACCTAGCCAGTCTCTCTGAGTCTAAAGGGATCTGAATAGTTAACTTCAGAATGAAACATGTTTTCACTATGTCTTTCCTGTATGCAACCAGACCAGAGTGACACAGATAATGTATCTGAACTTGTCTTTCACATATCCTCTGTGACTGTCATTACAGAGCTGCTCCAGATCTCCCAAGGTGCCTTGCTGCTTCCTGTCTGTTAGGCTCTCACACCATAAGAAGGAGAGGATTGTCTTAGATTTGGCTCCTTCCTCACTTCTAAATGTACTTGTCTCCCTCCCTCTTTCTTTCTTTCTTTCTTTCTTTCTTTCTTTCTTTCTTTTTCACGTCTCTACTAGTCTCAGGCTCTCTCTTTAAAACACTTTACTCGTCTCCCTTTGATACTCTCTCTTTACTACTCTCTCTTTACTACTCTCTCCTTATCTCTGTACTACTCTCTCTTTATCTCTTTACTGCTCTCTCTTTATCTCTTTACTACTCTCTCTTTATCTCTTTACTACTCTCTATCTCTTTACTACTCTCTCTTTATCTCTTTATTACTCTCTCTTTATCTCTTTACTGCTGTCTCTTTATCTCTTTACTACTCTCTCTTTATCTCTTTACTACTCTCTCCTTATCTCTTTACTACTCTCTCTTTATCTCTTTACTACTCTCTCTTTATCTCTTTACTACTCTCTCTTTATCTCTTTACTACTCTCTCTTTATCTCTTTACTACTCTCTCTTTATCTCTTTACTGCTCTCTCATTATCTCTTTACTACTCTCTCTTTATCTCTTTACTACTCTCTATCTCTTTACTACTCTCTCCTTATCTCTTTACTACTCTCTATCTCTTTACTACTCTCTCTTTACTACTCTCTCTTTACTACTCTCTCCTTATCTCTTTACTACTCTCTCTTTATCTCTTTACTACTCTCTCCTTATCTCTTTACTAATCTCTCTTTATCTCTTTACTACTCTCTCCTTATCTCTTTACTACTCTCTCTTTATCTCTTTACTACTCTCTCTTTATCTCTTTACTACACTATCTTTATCTCTTTACTACTCTCTCTTTATCTCTTTACTGATCTCTCTTTATCTATTTACTGCTCTCTCTTTACTACCCTCTCTTTACTACTCTCTCTTTATCTCTTTACTACTCTCTCTTTATCTCTTTACTGATCTCTCTTTATCTCTTTACTGATCTCTCTTTATCTCTTTACTACCCTCTCTTTACTACTCTCTCTTTATCTCTTTACTGCTCTCTCTTTATCTCTGCACTACTCTCTCTTTATCTCTTTACTACTCTCTCTTTATCTCTTTACTACACTCTATCTCTTTACTACTCTCTCTTTATCTCTTTACTACTCTCTCTTTATCTCTTTACTGGTCTCTCTTAATCTCTTTACTGCTCTCTCTTTATCTCTTTACTACTCTCTCCTTATCTCTTTACTACTCTCTATCTCTTTACTACTCTCTCTTTACTACTCTCTCTTTACTACTCTCTCCTTATCTCTTTACTACTCTCTCTTTATCTCTTTACTACTCTCTCCTTATCTCTTTACTAATCTCTCTTTATCTCTTTACTACTCTCTCCTTATCTCTTTACTACTCTCTCTTTATCTCTTTACTACTCTCTCTTTATCTCTTTACTACTCTCTCTTTATCTCTTTACTACTCTCTCTTTATCTCTTTACTGATCTCTCTTTATCTATTTACTGCTCTCTCTTTACTACCCTCTCTTTACTACTCTCTCTTTATCTCTTTACTACTCTCTCTTTATCTCTTTACTGATCTCTCTTTATCTCTTTACTGATCTCTCTTTATCTCTTTACTACTCTCTCTTTACTACCCTCTCTTTACTACTCTCTCTTTATCTCTTTACTGCTCTCTCTTTATCTCTGTACTACTCTCTCTTTATCTCTTTACTACTCTCTCTTTATCTCTTTACTACACTCTATCTCTTTACTACTCTCTCTTTATCTCTTTACTACTCTCTCTTTATCTCTTTACTACTCTCTCTTTATCTCTTTACTGGTCTTTCTTTATCTCTTTACTGCTCTCTCTTTATCTCTTTACTACTCTATCTTTATCTCTTTACTACACTCTCTTTATCTCTTTACTGATCTCTCTTTATCTCTTTACTGATCTCTCTTTATCTCTTTACTACTCTCTCTTTACTACCCTCTCTTTACTACTCTCTCTTTATCTCTTTACTGCTCTCTCTTTATCTCTGTACTACTCTCTCTTTATCTCTTTACTACTCTCTCTTTATCTCTTTACTACACTCTATCTCTTTACTACTCTCTCTTTATCTCTTTACTACTCTCTCTTTATCTCTTTACTACTCTCTCTTTATCTCTTTACTGGTCTCTCTTTATCTCTTTACTGCTCTCTCTTTATCTCTTTACTACTCTCTCTTTATCTCTTTACTACACTCTATCTCTTTACTGCTCTCTCTTTATCTCTTTACTACTATCTCTTTATCTCTTTACTGCTCTCTCTGTATCTCTTTACTACTCTCTCTATCTCTTTACTATTCTCTCTGTATCTCTTTGCTACTCTCTCTTTACTACCCTCTCTTTACTACTCTCTCTTTACTACCCTCTCTTTGCTACTTTCTCTTTACTACTCTCTCCTTTCTGTCCTCTTTCCTTTCTGTCCTCTCTTTTTTGCAACACTATCTCTCTACTGGTATTGTGTGTGTGAGTGTGTGTTTGTGTGTGTCTACAAGCTTAGCATTTCCAAATTTGTCTCTGAGGATAGAAGAGTTTGGCAGGAAATATGAATGGCTACTCAACTCACTGCTCTGACGCCTTCCTCCATTTTCGTCTGATAGATTTCCTGTATTCGCTGTGCTGTGAATCAGGAGTCCTCCTCAATCCATTTTGTGAAATTCAGTTTATGTATGTTTTTTGATAAGCAGCTTTCCAGTCATGTGGTTTTATAAGCTGTGTGTCACAGTAGGTTCCTTCATTGGGGAGGACGGGCTCGTGATAATGGCTGGAGTAAAATAGGTGGAATGGTATCAAATACATCAAACACATGGTTTCCACGGTTTCTACGTGTTTGATTCGATTCCATTGGCTCCGTTCCAGCCATTACTATGAGCCGTCCTCTCATCAGCAGCCTCCACTGGTGTGAGTGTGTTATAATTCTGTCTGTGTGGAACAGTTTTGCCTGCCTGATGCATCATGTCTGTTGTCCTACTGTACTCCTGATGCATCGTGTCTGTCGTCCTACTGTACTCCTGATGCATCGTGTCTGTCGTCCTACTGTACTCCTGATGCATCGTGTCTGTCATCCTACTGTACTCCTGATGCATCGTGTCTGTCGTCCTACTGTACTCCTGATGCATCGTGTCTGTCGTCCTACTGTACTCCTGATGCATCATGTCTGTCGTCCTACTGTACTCCTGATGCATCGTGTCTGTCGTCCTACTGTACTCCTGATGCATCGTGTCTGTCATCCTACTGTACTCCTGATGCATCGTGTCTGTCGTCCTACTGTACTCCTGATGCATCATGTCTGTTGTCCTACTGTACTCCTGATGCATCGTGTCTGTCGTCCTACTGTACTGCTGATGCATCGTGTCTGTCGTCCTACTGTACTCCTGATGCCTCGTGTCTGTCATCCTACTATACTCCTGATGCATCATGTCTGTCATCCTACTATACTCCTGATGCCTCGTGTCTGTCATCCTACTGTACTCCTGATGCCTCGTGTCTGTCATCCTACTATACTCCTGATGCATCATGTCTGTCGTCCTACTGTAGTCCTGATGTGTCATGTCTGTCGTCCTACTGTAGTCCTGTCAACACAGGAGAGTGTTGTACCGTAGCTAGCCTCTCTCTGACAGGGTTGCCAAACGTGCCATACCACAGTTCAGCGTGTTTAGACAGGTGTGTGTGTGTAGACACAATATATATCACACTGTTTTACCGGGAACTGGTTACCTACAGGGGGCCCAACTCTATAAGTAGACCTGATCTCAATGCACAAAAGTTGGTCCTTGTCCAATCTCTCTCAGACTATAGCTAGCTCTACTGCCCCTTTCAAAAAGGTGATCTACTGTTCCAAGGGCTGTTCAGCATACATGGAAAACAGCAGGGAAATATTGAAATAAACACAGATTATAAATGATGGGGTCCTGAAAGAGAGAAGATCGATGCAGGGTGATCTGGGAAAGAGCTGTAGTGTGGAGGGCCCTTAATGCACTTCCTGTTTTGTCTGAGGCTTGTTCCTGTACGACTCAGCATTTTCCCAGACGTACTGTAAAGCTCAGTAAAGAGCTTTCATGTCAACCATTAGCCGCTGTCTCCTCCATCGCCTTTCACCCATCCATCTATCCATCCATCCATCCACCCAGTCACTATAGTTTCCAGTCCTGAGCACAAGTGAGCAACTTTAAACCTTAGTCAATCCATCCATCCACCCCAGCCCTGTACCACTGCTGAGATACTGAAAAATGTTTACATTAGCCCCTCTTTCCAAAAATATCATTATTCTTCCATCCAACCCCTCATCCATCCACCGCCCAGCTATGAGCTACAGGAAGCTGTACCCCTCATCCATCCACCGCCCAGCTCTGAGCTACAGGAAGCTGTACCCCTCACCCATCCACCTCCCAGCTCTGAGCTACAGGAAGCTGTACCCCTCATCCATCCACCTCTCAGCTCTGAGCTACAGGAAGCTGAACCCCTCATCCATCCACCACCCAGCTCTGAGCTACAGGAAGCTGAACCCCTCATCCATCCACCGCCCAGCTCTGAGCTACAGGAAGCTGTACCCCTCATCCATCCACCACCCAGCTCTGAGCTACAGGAAGCTGAACCCCTCATCCATCCACCGCCCAGCTCTGAGCTACAGGAAGCTGTACCCCTCATCCATCCACCGCCAAGCTCTGAGCTACAGGAAGCTGAACCCCTCACCCATCCACCACCCAGCTCTGAGCTACAGGAAGCTGAACCCCTCATCCATCCACCGCCCAGCTCTGAGCTACAGGAAGCTGTACCCCTCATCCATCCACCGCCAAGCTCTGAGCTACAGGAAGCTGAACCGCTCATCCATCCACCGCCCAGCTCTGAGCTACAGGAAGCTGAACCCCTCATCCATCCACCACCCAGCTCTGAGCTACAGGAAGCTGAACCCCTCATCCATCCACCACACAGCTCTGAGCTACAGGAAGCTGAACCGCTCATCCATCCACCGCCCAGCTCTGAGCTGCAGGAAGCTGAACCCCTCATCCATCCACCGCCCAGCTCTGAGCTAGAGGAAGCTGAACCCCCTCATCAAATCAAATCAAATCAAGTTTATTTATATAGCCCTTCGTACATCAGCTAATATCTCGAAGTGCTGTACAGAAACCCAGCCTAAAACCCCAAACAGCAAGCAATGCAGGTGTAGAAGCATCCATCCACCGCCCAGCTCTGAGCTACAGGAAGCTCAACCCTTCATCCATCCACCGGCCAGCTCTGAGCTACAGGAAGCTGTACCCCTCATCCACCCACCTCCCAGCTCTGAGCTACAGGAAGCTGTACCCCTCATCCATCCACCGCCCAGCTCTGAGCTACAGGAAGCTCAACCCTTCATCAATCCACCGGCCAGCTCTGAGCTACAGGAAGCTGAACCCCTCATCCATCCACCACCCAGCTCTGAGCTACAGGAAGCTGAACCGCTCATCCATCCACCGCCCAGCTCTGAGCTACAGGAAGCTGTACCCCTCATCCATCCACCGCCCAGCTCTGAGCTACAGGAAGCTGTACCCCTCATCCATCCACCACCCAGCTCTGAGCTACAGGAAGCTCAACCCTTCATCCATCCACCGGCCAGCTCTGAGCTACAGGAAGCTGTACCCCTCATCCACCCACCGCCCAGCTCTGAGCTACAGGAAGCTCAACCCTTCATCCATCCACCGGCCAGCTCTGAGCTACAGGAAGCTGTACCCCTCATCCACCCACCGCCCAGCTCTGAGCTACAGGAAGCTGAACCCCTCATCCATCCACCGCCCAGCTCTGAGCTACAGGAAGCTGAACCGCTCATCCATCCACCGCCCAGCTCTGAGCTACAGGAAGCTGAACCCCTCATCCATCCACCGCCCAGCTCTGAGCTACAGGAAGCTGAACCCCTCATCCACCCACCACCCAGCTCTGAGCTACAGGAAGCTGAACCCCTCATCCATCCACCGACCAGCTCTGAGCTACAGGAAGCTGAACCCCTCTTACACTCCATTTCACTGAGTACTATTTTGGCTCTACGGTACGATGAATAGCAAATAGAGTGTGTTGGCTGTTTAATGAATCTGTCTCAAATGAAAGTCATACTATTATGTCTGATGGATTGCGCTATGGGTTACTATACTATGAGGGATGGGATTATGGGTAATACTATGAGGGATGGAGCTATGGGTTAATAGCCTCCCGGGTGGCGCAGTGGTCTAGGGCACTGCATCGCAGTGCTAGCTGCGCCACCAGAGTCTCTGGGTTCGCGCCCAGGCTGGGCTGGGTTCGCGCCCAGGCTCTGTCGCAGCCGGCCGCAACCGGGAGGTCTGTGGGGCGACGCACAATTGGCATAGCGTCGTCCGGGTTAGGGAGGGTTTGGCCGGTAGGGATATCCTTGTCTCAGTATGTAAAAATGTAATAAGGGGGGATCACGTGACCCTTGAACGAGATGGCCGCATGAACTAGGAGCTCCGCACAAGTAGTTTCCAATTCCTAATCTTACCTCCACTTCAAGCTTAAACTCATTTAGCTTTAGTCAAAAAGTCATGGCGGCTTCAAAAGGCAACACTACAGGTGACATTTTTACCCGGACTCGAGTACTAGCGACGGAAAAAGCCTCCAAGAAGCAGCTAGCTTCAGAAAAAGCTAGCGCCATTAGCCAGGAGAAAGAGGACCCGTTCCCCCCCGAGGCCCAGCGAATGCCAACCTCGCACTCTGTCGAAGACATCTTTTCTGAGCTGAGATCCCAACGTACAGAACTCAACACTAAACTAGATGCCATTAACGCTCAGCTCAGTGCGATAGGGGGCAAGGTGACAATCCTGGAAAATGCTTTGCCTGACATAAACAACAAGATAACCATAAACGCGGGGCGCCTGGACGAGGCAGAGGGGCGAATCCTATCCACGGAAAACTTATTGACAGACGCCATGGAAACAATAGCATATGCTAAAAAAAAAATAGAGCAGCTGGAAGAGAAAACAGAGGACCTGGAAAACAGGGGGCGAAGGAATAATTGTGTTCTATTAAATCTGGGCGAAAAAGAAGAGGGAAACATGCCACTGATCCGCTACCTGCAAGACAAACTTCCCGAGTGGCTCCACCTGTCCACCGACAGGCCCATAGAACTCGAGAGAGCTCACCGAGCACTGAGGCCCCCACCAGCAGCCAGACAACCACCGCGCCCAATCACCATACGTTTCCTGAGATTCACCGACAAGGAACGAGTCCTACAGGCGGCGAAAACCAACACCATTACAGTGGGAAACGCCAAACTCACCTTACTCCAGGACCTGTCAGCTGGAATACGCCGAAAGCGCCGAGAGTTTGACGAGGTGAAAAAATGCTCCATTGACCGAGGCATCTTTAGGGGATTCAAATACCCAAACGAGCTCAGGATTCTTCACCAAGGAGCCCTGCGACACTTCAAAACTCCCGAAGAGGCAAAACGTTTTTTGAAAGACAACCCCGGTCAATGAGAAATGGACCATTGACTAAATGCGATTACTGTTATTGCTAAAGGAGGTAAGACAACATATAGCCGATATCCAAAGACCCACCGCCCTGCTAAATTTCATTATAGCCGTCCAATCTATATTTATGTTCCTTTAGCTGAGAGGGATAGGCCCCATATTATAACCTAGGCCTACTGTATGTAGGCTGGGCTATTGATTTTATTTTCTCCCTTTTTTAATGTGGTCTGGACGGGGGCTACGTTGTCATTTACTCAATGCGGGCGGAGAGGATGAGGCATTTCTTTGGTGGGGAGGGGGAGACGTTGTGCGTTGCTAACTGTTCCCGGTCTTTTTTTTTTTGTTGTTGGAACACAGAATTGTGATGAGCGGGGAGGTAATAGATCCAACGGGATATGTCGAGTTGTTTGGGAACTCGGCTGGGGTGTTCAGAGATTGTTATTTTATGTAAACCATTTATTTTCCTTTTATGTGAACGCAGCTGTAACTACTATCCACCTTTACCCAGAGATGACTTGCACTAAAGTTCGATTACTGTTCGATGACGATGACTAGTACCTTAAATCTATTGACATGGAACTGCCACGGTCTAGGCCATGCAATAAAACGGAAAAAGATACTATGTGCTCTAAAAAAGGAAAAAGCAGACATCGCGCTACTGCAAGAGACACACCTCTGTGATGCTGAACATGCCAAACTCAGCAGAGCTTGGGTGGGACAGGTGTATTTCTCATCTTTCAAATCCAACAGTAGAGGTACAGCAATACTTATCCATAAGAATGTTCCATTCATAATTGACAAAAACATACCTGATCCGGAGGGGAGATTTATTTTGATAACTGGGTCACTGTATGGGCAACCAATTACTATCTTAAACATATACGCCCCTAACACAGATACTCCTGCTTTTATGTCGAAAATGATAACTCTGTTCAATGAGCATTGTGTTTCCTTTGGAGTGTTGGCCGGAGATTTTAATTGTACCCTGAACCCAACCCTAGACAAATCATCTCAAGTCCCCACCACAAATCCTAGATCTGCAAAGATGTTGAACTCTCTTACTAAAGAGACGGGACTGATAGATATCTGGAGAGAGACTAATAGCTCAGCTATGGACTATACATACTACTCTAATGTCCATAACACCTACTCCCGTATAGATTACATTTTTATCCCAAAGAGTTTCATAAATTCAGCCACGTGTACAATCGGACCCATAGCGCTTTCGGATCACGCCTTTGTCCACCTCCGCTTTGACCTCTGCAAAAACATCCCGAGATCAAAGAGCTGGAAATTCAACACCTCCATGCTATCAAACGAAGCATTCCATACATTGGTAACTACATGGATAGACAACTACACACAAGACAACAAAGATTCTCCTGTTTCTCCGGCCACAATGTGGGACGCTGCTAAAGCCACACTAAGAGGTCATCTAATTGCATATGCTTCCTCTAAGAAAAAAGCAATGGAAGCACACAGGCTAGATCTGGAGAGGGAGCTGGAACGCTGTGAAAAAGTACATAAACAATCCCCAGACAGCACCTCCTGGAGTCAACTTAAAGCAGCCAAAGCCAAACTGAATTTGGACTATACTCGGGAGATTAAAAAAAAAGTTTTCTTTACTAAACAGAAATACCATGAGTATAGCAATAGGCCTAGTAGATTGCTTGCTTATCAATTAAAAAAAGAGCAGTCAGAGCGTACAATTATGGCTATCCGAACAGCAGAGGATGAGGTCACATATGATCCAAAAAAGATCAATTTAACTTTTCATGAGTTTTACTGCAAACTATATACCTCTGAGAGAAAACACACGGAGGCAGAACTCCACTCCTTCCTAGAGGGAATCTCGCTACCTAAACTATCAGAGACCGACCAAGAAGATCTCAACTCCCCCTTCACCCCTGAGGAGATCCTGGAGGCAATTACCTCCATGCCACCTAACAAGTCCCCAGGCCCAGATGGATTCCCCAGAGAATTCTACAAAGCTTTTTGGCCCCAGCTTAGCCCTATTTTCATGCCAATGCTGGAGGATTTTTGCAAAAACGGAGTTCTCCCAGACTCAATGCACACAGCTCGCATTACAGTGTTGCTCAAAAAAGACAAGGACCCCCTATCCTGCTCCTCCTTCCGGCCCATAAGCTTGTTGGATTTCGACTACAAAATAATTACCAAATTGCTCGCCAAAAGACTAAACACTCTTCTTCCCAAAATAATAAAAGCGGACCAGACGGGATTTATTAGAGACAGATACTCTTCTGATAACATTCGCCGTCTTTTTGATATTATTGATCAAGTAAACGCACAGAAGACCCCTGTCCTGCTGGCTTCACTGGATGCTGAGAAGGCGTTCGACAGGATGGAGTGGAGCTTTCTGTTCTCAGTCTTAGAGAAGTTCAACATGGGCCCAAACTTTATTAAATGGATCAAATCACTATACTCTCATCCAAATGCCATGGTGACTACTAACGGACTGAACTCTGACAGATTCCCTTTGGGACGGGGCACAAGACAAGGGTGCTCGCTGTCCCCCCTGCTCTACTTGTTGGGGGCGGAGCCTCTGGCAGAGTTGATAAGGAGCAATCCAAGTATTATGGGTGTTCCTGCAGGCGACCGGCAGCACAAGATTTCGCTTTACGCGGATGATGTCTTGCTCTACATATCCAACCCTGAGAAATCCCTTCCTCCCATTTTAGACACAATTGCTCAGTATGGCACGTTTTCAGGTTATAAGATTAATTTTAACAAATCCACTGTCTGCCCTCTCAATATTACACTCACCAGTTCTATGAAGACACTATGCCCATTCCAATGGAAGACACAGGGGTTTCAATACCTTGGGATATTCATAACACCAGATCTGAATAGGCTTTTCAAGGAGAATTATCTTCCACTCCTGGATCGAATCAAGAACAACCTCCAAACCTGGATCTCCCTCCCAATTAGCTTAGTAGGAAGAATTAATGTAATCCGTATGAACATCCTCCCTAGACTGAACTATTTATTTCAGATGCTCCCATGCTATCTCCCAGCTTCCTTTTTCAAAACAATTAACCAAAGCATCACCAAATTTATATGGGGCAATAAAAAACCTAGGATCAAGCTCTCCACTCTATCGAAACCTGAATCTAAGGGTGGTCTTGCCCTTCCCTCCCTTCAATTGTACTACTGGTCTGCCCAAATCCGCAACATGCTAACATGGATCACAAACAGACAAGAGTCAACGTGGATCCAGATAGAAGCCCAATCTTGTGGTTCATTGCCACTAAGCTCAACTATATTCATTGATAACTTTAGTGAAGTGGGCAACATAGCCAAAACATTTGTGATTTACAGTACCCTACGAGCGTGGAGGGACTGTAAGAAATACCTGGGCATCTCCTCCCAAATATGTTCTCACTCGCCTATAGTAGGCAACCCAGACTTGCCAAAAGCCCTGAGAGATGCCAACTTTAATCTTTGGCATACTCTAGGAATCAGGACCTTTTCAGACCTATTTCATCAGAAGACCACTACACTGAAATCCTTTCAAGAGCTCTGCAATGATTTCAATGTGCCAAGATCCCATTTTTTTAAATATCTACAAATTAGACATGTCATCTCCTCATTTACTTCCAAGAGGAGGTTTAGAACTCAGTTGAATGAAGTTGAAACCCTTCTTGTCACAGCACAATCCATTAAAGGCAAAATATCCTATATCTATAGACTCCTTTCTGAGAAAGGAGGCTCCTCCTTTACTCCTTTGAAAATAATATGGGAAAAGGACCTTGGTCTGACTATCAGTGATGAGTTATGGGCGGAGGTTTGCGACAGGGTATACTGCTCCTCTACTAATGTAAAAATGAAAGAATCTAATTACACATTTTTGTACAAATTTTATTACACTCCCCTGAGACTCCATAAAATGAAAACAGACATTTCTCCTAACTGTAATAGATGTACCTCTGAAAGTGGAACCTATATGCATGTATTTTGGAGCTGTAGAGAGATTGCCAGATTTTGGCAATCTATACATACTGCTGCACAGAAAATACTAGATGTACAGTTTGATATGACCCCGTGTCTCTATCTTCTTAATGCCCAGCAGGAATTTGTTCTTGATCCTGACAGAGAAAATTTGCTCATGACCATTACATACTTTGCTAAGAAATGTATTCTTCTATTGTGGGCCTCTAATACTTCTCCTACATTTAAAATGTGGATTGACCAGATTGTTGACTTTCTCCCTCTTGAAAAGCTCACTTATGACCTCCACAAGAGACAGCCCAAGTTTGATAGACTCTGGTCTCCACTACTCAACTATATTTCAAATTGGACAGAGTGAATAGGGGAATCAGGGAGATGAGCAGATGCGTGTTGTGTAAGGTGCTGTAAAATCTAAAAACTAATTATTGGCTCGTCATCTCAGCTAAGGCTGGAAATAGCTAATAAGAACCTTGATAGTGCTGCTGCAAGTTTTATAATTTAAATTTTGTTATAATTATTATTTGTGTGTGTATGTATGTATGTATGTATGTGTGTATGTATATATATATATGTATGTATGTATATATATATATACATATATAAAACAATTTTTTATTATTATTATTATTATTATTTTATTTTTTATTTTTATTTTTTATTTTTTTAAGTCACATCTGTGAATGTGGAATGTGTTTGGTTGGTTGATTGAAAACTTAATAAAACTTTAAATTGAAAGAAAAAAAAATGTAATAAAATGTATGCACTCTACTGTAAGTCGCTCTGGATAAGAGCGTCTGCTAAATGACTAAAATGTAATGTAAATGTAATACTATGATGTCTGAGGGATGGGGCTATGGGTTAATACTATGATGGATGGGGCTATGGGTTAGTACTATGATGGATGGGGCTATGGGTTAATTCTATGATGGATGGGGCTATGGGTTAGTACTATGATGGATGGGGCTGTGGGTTAATTCTATGAGGGGTTGGGCTATGGGTTAATACTATGATGGATGGGATTATGGGTAATACTATGAGGGATGGAGCTATGGGTTAATACTATGATGTCTGAGGGATGGGGCTATGGGTTAATACTATGATGTCTGAGGGATGGAGCTATGGGTTACTATACTATGAGGGATGGGATTATGGATAATACTATGAGGGATGGGGATAGGGGGAGGGAGAGAGGGAGAGAGTGGGGGAGAGGGAGAGAGTGGGGGAGAGGATGGAGAGGAGAGAGAGAGAGAGAGAGAGAGAGAGAGAGAGAGAGTCACTTTCAGGCCCAAGGCAACGTACTGGTCTGTGGAGACCTGAATGCTAGAACAGCAGAAGAACAAGACACTATTAACAGTCATGGGGATAAACACCTACCAGGAAGCAATAACCTTTCCCTCCCCACATACCCCCACAGAAACAACTATGACAAAGTGAAAAACAAAAACGGAGTACAGCTCCTGAGGCTCTGTCGAACACTGGGTCTGTACATAGTCAATGGCAGGCTGAGAGGAGACTCTTTTGGTAGGTACACCTACAGCTCATCCCTTGGCAGCAGCACTGTAGACTACTTCCTCACCGACCTAAACCCAGAGTCTCTCAGAGCCTTCACAGTCAGCCCACTAACACCTCTCTCAGACCACAGTAAAATCACAGTGTATCTGAGAAGAGCAGAACCCAACCATGAAGCATCACGGCCCAATAAATTACATGGTACTAAACAAGCCTATAGATGGAGTGCAAACAGTACAGACATCTACCAAAAAGCAATTAGTAGCCAAAAAATACAATCTCTCCTGGACAACTTTTTAGCCTTAACGTTCTCCTTCAGCAATGAAGGTGTAAATTTGGCCGTTAGAAACATAAACTTTATATTTGACAAATTAGCCTCCTTGGCTAATCTAAAGAAGCATAAGAGCAAACCAAAAATAACAGATAATGAAAAATGGTTTGATAATGATTGCAAAAATCTAAGAAAGTCATTGAGAAATATATCTAATCAAAAACACAGAGAACCAGACAACAAAAATATACGCCTTCAATATGGGGAAACACTGAAGCAATACAAACGCACCCTAAGAACAAAAAAGGAACAGCACATTAGAAATCAGCTGGATGGAATTGAGGAATCCATAGAATCAAACCACTTCTGGGAGAATTGGAATAAATTAAACAAACCTCATCATGAGGAATTGGCTATCCAAAATGGGGATATGTGGAGAAATCACTTTGCAAACCTCTACAGCAATATAACAAAGAGCCCAGAACAAAAAGATATACAAGAAAAATTACAAATCCTTGAATTAGCAGTCAAAGACTATCAGAATCCTGTAGATACCCCAATTACAGAAGAAGAATTATTGGAAAAACTATGCAATCTCCAACCCAAAAAGGCCTGTGGTGCTGATGGTATTTTAAATGAAATGATCAAATATACAGACCACAAATTCAAATTGGCTATACTCAAACTCTTCAACATTATCCTCACTGCAGGTATTTTCCCCGATATTTGGAACCAGGGATTGATCACACCAATCTATAAAAATGGAGACAAATTTGACCCAAATAATTACAGAGGAATTTGCGTTAACAGCAACTTGGGGAAAATTCTCTGCAGTATTATAAATAGCAGACTACATCATTTCCTTGACGAACACAACGTCCTGAGCAGAAGCCAGATTGGATTTCTGAAAAATTATCGTACAACAGACCACATTTACACCCATTTACACCCTCTAATTGATAAACAAGTTAACCAAAACAAAGGCAAAATCTACTCGTGTTTTGTAGATTTCAAGAAAGCATTTGATTCAATTTGGCACAAAGGTCTTTTTTATAAACTAATAGAAAGTGGTATTGGAGGGAAAACATATGATTTTATTAAATCAATGTACACTAAAAACAAATGTGCGGTTAAAATTGGCAACAAGCAAACAGACTTCTTCTCTCAGGGGCGGGGAGTGAAACAGGGCTGCCCAATAAGTCCAACATTATTTAACATCTACATTAATGAATTGGCAAAAACATTAGAAGAATCGGCAGCACCTGGTATCACCCTACACAACACTGAAATCAAGTGTCTGCTGTACGCAGATGACCTGGTGCTGCTGTCTCCCACTAAAGAGGGGTTACAGCAGCACCTAGATCGTCTTCACAGGTTCTGTCAGACCTGGGCTCTGACCGTTAACCTAAAAAAAACAAATATAATGATATTCCAAAAAAGGTCGGGAAATAAGGATGACAAATATAAATTCTATTTGGACACAGTTCTATTAGAACACACCAAAAACTACACATATGTAGGACTAAATATGAGCAACACAGGTAGCTTTCACATGGCTGTGAATGAGCTGAGAGACAAAGCAAGAAGAGCATTCTATGCCATTAAAAGGAACATCAAAATTGAAATTCCAATTAGAATCTGGCTCAAAATTTTTCAATCAGTTATAGAACCAATTGCTCTATATGGCAGTGAAGTATGGGGTCCACTCTCTAATAATGAATTCACTAAATGGGACAAACATCCAACTGAAATATTGCATGCAGAGTTTTGCAAGACTGTATTGCAAGTACAAAGAAAAACTCCAAATAACGCATGTAGGGCAGAATTGGGCCAATACCCCCTCCTCATTCGAATAGAAAAAAGAGCCATCAAATTTTACAACCATCTAAAAACAAGTGACCCTAAAACATTCCATCACACAGCTCTACAATGTCAAGAGATGAAACCAGAGAAGAGTCCCCTCAGCCAGCTGGTTCTGAGGCTCAGTTCACCAACCCAAACCAACCCCATAGAGCCTCGGGACAGCCCTCAGAAAATCTGGCCCAACCAAATCATCACAAAACAAAAAGAAAAATATATAACCTATTGGAAAGACACCACAAAAAATCAAAGTAAACTTCAATGCTATTTGGCTCTAAACAGACGGTACATGGTGGCAGACTATCTGACCACTGTGACTGATAGAAAACTGAGGAAAACATTGACTAGGTACAGACTCAGTGAGCACCGTCTGGCTATAGAGACCGGTCGTCACAGACAAACCTGGCTGCCCAGAGAGGACAGGCTGTGCTCACTCTGCTCCAGAGGAGAGGTAGAGACAGAGGTGCATTTCCTACTACACTGTGACAAATACTCAGACCTAAGAGCATATTTCTTTCCCAAAATTATAACTCAATACAAAGAATTTGAAACTATAAAAGATGAAGAAAAAATCAAATATTTATTGGGTGAAAAGCCAAAATGTGCAGTTTTGGCAGCCAAATATGTGTCCTCCTGCCACAACCTGAGGGACAGCCAGTGAAAAATGCAAAGTAATATTGATAATATTTCCCATTTAGCTTAGTTTTGTTTTGTCTTTCATACAAGGTCATATGTCTCATATTGACACTGGTCTACTACTGTTGCTTTAATTTATTGTTGTTCTGATTAATATTGTTGTTGTAGTTGTTGTTAATGGTAATCCCATGTCCACTACTACTGTTATTATTGCTGTTGGTCCCACCATTTATTTATATATAAATATATATATATTTTGTATATATATACATATATATTTGATTTTTATTTTTCGATATGTATACTTTGACAATGTAAGTAATAACGAACCTACCATGTCAATAAAGTCAATTGAATTGAATTGAGAGGGAGAGGAGGGAGAGAGAGAGAGAGTGGGGGAGAGGAGGGAGAGAGAGGATGGAGACGAGATCGAGGGAGTGGAGGGAGGGCGAGGAGAAATAGGTGGAGAGGAAAACAAACAAGAGAACCAACTGAAATACTCAAATCCTTTTCAGAAAGGATCAGTCTCTGTGATGCATGATGGGATAGAGTCCCACTGATGAGTTGAGACAAAATAAAACACAGATCAGCATTGTGTTTTATAGGACGGCTACAGAAACAGGATGAAACTATGACAATTAGGTCTATTCTTGTCTTCAGTAAAGACATATGATTTCCCCTAACCCCACCCACCATACTTCCATCCAGGCTGGGTCAACTAAGCAGGGCCTCATGATTCCATCCTCCCCAGAAGTGTTGTTTTGATGGTCTCAGTTTGTGACGTTAGACGTTGGAATTGATCATCTCTACATCTCATACAGTATAGAAAGTGGTGATCGGGGAAAAACACACGGCATTATAAAATCCATGTAGACAAACAAAAAGCTTGGGGTTAAAATAGGCAAAAAACACACACATTTCTGTTCACAAACACTAACATACCCCACAGAGCCCCAGGACAGCAACACAATTAGACCCAACCAAATCATGTGAAAACAAAAAGATAATTACTTGACACATTGGAAAGAATTAACAAAAAAACAGAGCAAACTAGAGTGCTATTTGTCCCTAAACAGAGAGTACACAATGGCAGAATACCTGACCACTGTGACTGACCCAAACTTAAGTGAAGCTTTGACTATGTACAGACTCAGTGAACATAGCATTGCTATTGAGAAAGGTCTGCTGTAGGAGAAGACCTGGCTCTCAAGAGAAGACAGGCTATGTGCACACAAAATGAGGTGGAAACTGAGCTGCCAAATGTATGTGTCACGACTTCTGCCGAAGTCAGTTCCTCTCCTTGTTCGGGAGGCGTTCAGCGGTCGACGTCACCGGTCTTCTAGCCATCGCCGATCCACCTACAATTTTCCATTTGTTTTGTCTTGTTTTCCCACACACCTGGTTCACATTTCCCTCATTACTTGTGTATTTAACCCTCTGTTCCCCCCCATGTCTGTGTGTGTTTTGTACCCATATTTTGTATTTCTGGATGCCGTTGGTTTTGATAATTAAACTGCTCCGGTTATTACCCAGCGTCTGACTTCCCTGCCACCAGTTACGCACCCCTTACAGTATGACCATATTAGAGACACAAATTTTTTGATAAACTCCCACAACTATTGGGTGAAATACCACAGTGTGCCATTACAGCAGCAAGATTTGTGACCTGTTGCCACAAGAAAAGGGGAACCAGTGAAGAACAAACACCATTGTAAATACAACCTATATTTATGTTTATTTATTTTCCCTTTTGCACTTTAATTATTTGTCTTTATTCTTCTGGAACTTTTGTAAATGTAATGTTTACTGTTAATTTTTATTTAACTTTTGTTTATTATCTATTTAACTTGCTTTGGAGAGAGAGAGAGAGAGAGAGAGAGAGAGAGAGAGAGAGAGAGAGAGAGAGAGAGAGAGAGAGAGAGAGAGAGAGAGAGAGAGGGAGAGAGAGAGAGAGAGAGAGAGAGAGAGAGAGAGAGAGAGAGACAATTATTTCAATTTAATTAATTTAATTAATTTAATTAATTAATTTAATTAAGACAATTTCTCCCTAACCACCGCACTACTGACCATATATACACCTTACACACAATAATTAATAAACACGTCCACCAAAAAAAAGAGGGCAAAATCTTTGCTTGCTTTATTGACTTTAAAAAAGCATTTGATTCTATTTGGCACGAAGGGCTATTCTACAAAATTCTCCAAAGTGGGCTTGGTGGTAAGATGTATGACTTAATAAAATGTATGTACACAGAAAACAAGTGTGCAATAAAAATCAAAAACCAAAGAACAGAATTCTTTTCACAATGTCGAGGTGTGAGACAAGGCTGTAGTTTGAGTCCAAATCTTTTCAACATTTATATCAATGAATTAGCAGGCATGTTGGACAATTCTCCAGCCCCAGGACTCACACTATTTGACACAGAGGTGAAATACCTGCTATATGCTGATGACTTGGTACTTCTATCACCAACCAAAGAAGGTCTTCAACAGAACATTAATATTCTAGAGCAATATTGCCATAATTGGGCCCTGGCAGTAAATTTCCCAAAAACTAAAATCATGATTTTCCAAAAACAAAACAGATGTCAGAAACACAAATATAAATTCACCCTGAACAACACCATCATTGAACACACAAAAAATTACACCTACCTTGGTCTGACCATATCTGCATCGGGAAACTTTAATAGGGCAGTGAATGCACTCAAAGAAAAAGCCCGCAGAGCATTGTATGCAATAAAAATGAAATTATTCAAAATCAACATCCCAATTAGAATTTGGTCCAAAATATTTGACAGTGTAATCCTACCAATAGCTCTTTACGGAAGTGAGGTTTGGGGGCCACTCAATAAACTGGACTTTAAAATGTGGGACAAACATCCAATTGAAACCTTACATGCAGAATTCTGTCGGAAAATCCTACAAGTCCAGAGAAATACACCAACTAATGCATGTAGGGCAGAATTGGGCCGCTTTCCAGTAATAATGAAAATACAGAAAAGATCATTAAAATTTTGGCTACATCTAAATTCAAGTCCAAATTCGAGTCTGCAATTTAAAGCACTTCAAACCCAAGAGCTGAGCCCAGAAACGAGCCCTCTCAGTCAGCTGGTGTTGGACCTCACCAACCAAGCTGACACCAGCACTGCTTCAAAAGAAAGAATTCCAATGAACAAAATCATGAACCAATCAAAGGACTCATATTTACAACATTGGAAAAACGAAACAAAATCCCAAAGCCGACTAAATTGCTATCTGACCCTAAACAGAGAATATGAATTGGCTGAATATCTCTACTCTGTCAGAGATTCGAAGCAGAGACAGATCCTTACCAAGTACAGGCTGAGTGACCACCGATTGGCAATAGAAACCGGCAGACATAAAAAGACATGGCTACCCAAAGAGGAGCGTGTATGTGGTCACTGCACGACAGGGGAGGTAGAAACAGAGATGCACTTTCTCCTTTACTGTGATAAATATTCCTCACCAAGAGATTCATTATTCACAGAAATGACTACATTTATTCCAAATTTTTACTTATTAAACCCAGAGGAAAAACTAAAAATGCTCATGGGCGAAGGAGCAATGGCTTCTCTTGCAGCCAAATATGTATTTGCCTGCCATAGCCTAAGGGACACTGAATAATAACATCTGCATAGTAAGCAGTAACTTACTTATTAGGACTGTTATTGTTATTACTGTTATTGTTATTAGTATTATTATTATTGTTTATCATTCCAAATAGTAATGGTATGGGTGGTATTGGTAATGATAGCAGTTTAATGATGGTGGTGGTGGTAGTGGTGCATTACACCATACATTACATTCGACTATTGACTGTTACCATTTTATTGTTACTATTTTTATATTTAATTTTGTATTATTATTTACTGCCATTCTATATTATTATTATTTGTCATTGTTTTAATTGTATTACAATGTATATTGTATACATTGTTGCTTTGGCAATATTGACACAATGTTTTTCATGCCAATAAAGCAGCTTGAATTTGAATTTGAGAGAGAGAGAGAGAGAGAGAGAGAGAGAGAGAGAGAGAGAGAGAGAGAGAGAGAGAGAGAGAGAGAGAGAGAGAGAGAGAGAGAGAGAGAGAGAGAGAGAGCAGGTGAATTAGTGAAAGAGAGTAGTTTATTGTTTTGTTCCTAAATGAACAGTGAGGAAAGATAAGTTCATGTTTGTTTACTGTGATGAGTTTAACTTATTGATCGTAATGCTGGGGACTGGACAACAGTAGCCCCTGACCTTTAAGCCAGTCATAGTGTGTGTGTGTGTGTGTGTGTGTGTGTGTGTGTGTGTGTGTGTGTGTGTGTGTGTGTGTGTGTGTGTGTGTGTGTGTGTGTGTGTGTGTGTGTGTGTGTGTGTGTGTGTGTGTGTGTGTGTGTGTGTGTGTGTGTGTGTGTGTGTGTATGTGTGTGTGTGTGTGGGTGGGTGGGTGGGTGGGTGGGTGGGTGTGTGTGTGTGCGCGTGGGTGCGTGTGTGTGCGCGTGGGTGGGTGTGTGCATGTGTTATTGAGAGACTGTGTTTTGAAAACAGCAAAGGGCTCCTGACTCACGTCACTGACCTTCACATGAAGGAAAAGTCGAAGTCCAAAGCTATTCAACGGTGATATGTGGCGTGTGCGTGCTTGTGTGTGTGTGTGGTTGAAAACAGGGTTTGTGATTGTAGACACCTTTTGTACTCTTATTACAGTTTCCCATCTTTGATTAGTTTGACTAAATCAGAGCCATGTTGTGGCTGCAGGCTGTTCTACTGAACATTTCATAGTATATCATCACTATGACATCCCTATGACATCCCATGACATCCCTATGACATCCCTATGACATCACTATGACATCCCTATGACATCCCTATGACATCACTATGACATCCTTATGACATCCCATGACATCCCTATGACATCCCTATGACATCCCTATGACATCCCTATGACATCCCTATGACATCCCATGACATCCCTATGACATCACTATGACATCCTTATGACATCCCATGACATCCCTATGACATCCCTATGACATCAATATGACATCCCTATGACATCCCTATGACATCCCATGACATCCCTATGACATCCCTATGACATCACTATGACATCCTTATGACATCCCATGACATCCCTATGACATCCCTATGACATCACTATGACATCCCTATGACATCCCTATGACATCCCATTACATCCCTATGACATCACTATGACATCCTTATGACATCCCATGACATCCCTATGACATCCCTATGACATCCCTATGACATCCCTATGACATCCAATGACATCCCTATGACATCCCTATGACATCACTATGACATCCTTATGACATCCCTATGATATCCCTATGACATCCCTATGACATCCCTATGACATCCATATGACATCACGATGACTTCCCTATGACATCATTATGACATCCCTATGACATCCCTATGACATCCCTATGACATCACTATGACATCCCTATGACATCACTATGACATCCCTGACATCCATATGACATAACTATGCCATCACTATGTCATCCCTATGACATCACGATGATATCACTATGACATCACCATGACATGCCAATGACATCACAATGACATCCATATGATATCACTATGACATCACTATGACATCCCTATGACAGCCATATGACATCACTATGACATCCCTATGAGATCACTATGGCATCCCTATGACATCCATATGACATCACTATGACATCCCTATGACATCACTATGACATCCCTATAACATCCCTATGATATCACTATGACATCCCTATGACATCCCTATGACATCACTATGACATCACTATGACATCCCTATGATATCACTATGACATCACTATGACATCTCTATGATATCACTATGATATCCCTATGACATCCCTATGATATCACTATGATATCCCTATGATATCACTATGGTATCCCTATGATATCACTATGACATCCCTATGATATCACTATGACATCACTATGACATCCCTATGATATCCCTATGATATCACTATGATATCCCTATGACATCACTATGACATCACTATGACATCCCTATGATATCACTATGATATCCCTATGATATCACTATAACATCACTATGACATCACTATGACATCCCTATGATATCACTATGATATCCCTATGATATCACTATAACATCACTATGACATCACTATGACATCCCTATGATATCACTATAACATCACTATGATCTCACTATGATATCCCTGTGATATCACTATGACAGGAATAAACTCAGTTCAGTGGAAGTGCTGTGATTAGTTTCCCCTACAGCTTGTAATCAACTAAAATTCACCACACTCCAAGAATCACATGCGGAACCATGCACTTAATTTTAGACCTTGAATACACTGCAATTCTCTGTGACAACGGAGTGATCAAATTAAGATATGACAGTCAAAAACCGTGGGATAGAAACACATAAGAGGAGTACACTGTACCAAAAAAGGTCTCTCCCCTTCGCTGTAAAAACAAAAGCTTATCTGTCCACTGAAGTGGATTTACGAGAACTGCGGACATTGCTATTGAGATAACAGAAAAAATGTAGATCCGTTCTGAAGTTTATTTACAGTAAATATTCAACAGAGCTGCGGACATTGACATTGACAAACATGACTATTTGTTGTTCTATGTTCCCTACACAACATTTTCCACGTTCACTAGTTCACAACATGGCTCTAAACAGTGCAGGGTGTCCAGTCAAATTAAGTTCAATGACAGCCAGAGTTCCATGTCCCATAATCCAAACCAAGTAGTGGGTCATGTTATGTTTTTTTTTACTCATAACTCATGGCCAGGGATCATGTCCAGGGGTCATGTCCAGGGGTCATGTCCAGGGGTCATGTCCAGGGGTCATGTCCAGGGGTCATGTCCAGGGGTCATGTCCAGGGATCATGTCCAGGGGTCATGTCCAGGGGTCATGTCCAGGGGTCATGTCCAGGGGTCATGTCCAGGGGTCATGTCCAGGGGTCATGTCCAGGGGTCATGTCCAGGGGTCATGTCCAGGGGTCATGTCCAGGGGTCATGTCCAGGGGTCATGTCCAGGCCTGAACCACCAGTTTAGTGATTAACTGCAGCATCTTTCTTGTTGTCCAAAAGGGCCTGGCAGATACCGACAGTGTTTATAAATTGATATGATATTAATTTAACCCCTTGCTCTTATCTTAAGTGTCAATATGACCTTTGACCTGTCTATCATTTTGAATAATCCCCCCAATCCACCAGGGATTTCTGTAAACTGTTAGTAGAGTCCTCTGGGCGGGGGAAAACAGGTCATGCTCGAAATTAGGATAAACTGTTTTTTGTTCTCAGATGTTTTAAAGAATAACAAAATCCCAGCCTGGTACAAATGAAGGTCAGAGCTGGGAGTGTTTAGACTGCCATGGCAAATACTTGGTCATGAGAACAACATGAATACAGGGAGAGTCTCATATAAAGTGTAGGAGAGATGATGGTGCCTATGTCAGTTCACTTGTCTGTCATTCAACCCCAACCCATGGCTGACTGAGGCAGGGGATGTGACATCTCAGAAGGTGGTAGGAAGCAAGATAACTAAACTAAGATGGTGGTAGGAAGTAAGATAACTAAACTAAGATGGTGGTAGGAAGCAAGATAACTAAACTAAGATGGTGGTAGGAAGTAAGATAACTAAACTAAGATGGTGGTAGGAAGTAAGATAACTAAACTAAGAAGGTGGTTGGAAGTAAGATAACTAAACTAAGATGGTGGTAGGAAGTAAGATAACTAAACTCAGAGGTGGTAGGAAGTAAGATAACTAAACTCAGAGGTGGTAGGAAGTAAGATAACTAAACTCAGAAGGTGGTAGGAAGTAAGATAACTAAACTCAGAAGGTGGTAGGAAGTAAGATAACTAAACTCAAAAGGTGGTAGGAAGTAAGATAACTAAACTAAGATGGTGGTAGGAAGTAAGATAACTAAACTCAGAAGGTTGTAGGAAGTAAGATAACTAAACTCAGAAGGTGGTAGGAAGTAAGATAACTAAACTCAGAAGGTGGTAGGAAGTAAGATAACTAAACTAATATGGTGGTAGGAAGTAAGATACTCAACTCAGGTGGTAGGAAGTAAGATAACTAAACTCAGAAGGTGGTAGGAAGTAAGATAACTAAACTCAGAAGGTGGTAGGAAGTAAGATAACTAAACTAAGATGGTGGTAGGAAGTAAGATAACTAAACTCAGAAGGTGGTAGGAAGTAAGATAACTAAACTAAGAAGGTGGTAGGAAGTAAGATAACCAAACAAATATGTTGGTAGGAAGTAAGATTACTGAACAAATAAGCAAAGAAAGGATAATAACTGAATAGATTAGAAAAGATTTCTGTTCAAATGTTAAAAAACTGTCTGTCTCTTTCTGACAGACTTTCTCCCTTTCTAATTGTTCCTCTTTGACTATCTTACTATTTCTCTTGCTCTTAACTGTTTATTAACTGTTTAATTATTTCACACCCCTATACACATCGACGGGACAGTAGTGGAGAAGGTGGAAAGTTTGGCGTACACATCACGGACAAACTGAAATGGTCCACCCACACAGACAGGAGGCTGAAGAAACACTCACAGACTTTTACAGATGCACCATCGAGAGCATCCTGTCGGGCTGTTTCACCGCCTGGTACGGAACCTGCTCCGCCCACAACCGTAAGGCTCTCCGGAGGGTAGTGAGGTCTGCACAACGCATCACCGGGGGCAAACTACCTGCCCTCCAGGACACCTACACCTACATCATCAAGGACAACAACCACCCGAGCCACTGTCTGTTCACCCCGCTATCATCCAGAAGGCGAGGTCAGTACAGGTGCATCAAAGCGGGGACCGAGAGACTGAAAAACAGCTTCTATCTCAAGGCCATCAGACTGTTAAACATCCATCACTAACATTGAGTGGCTGCTGCCAACATACTGACTCATCTCTAGCCACTTTAATAATGAAAAATTGATGTAATAAATGTATCACTAGCCACTTTAAACAATGCCACTTTATATAATGTTTACATACCCTACATTACTCATCTCATATGTATATACTGTACTCTATACCATCTACTGCATCTTGCCTATGCCGTTCGGCCATCGCTCATCCATATATTTTTATGTACATATTCTTATTCATTCCTTTACACTTGTGTGTATAAGGTAGTTGTTGTGAAATTGTTAGGTTAGATTACATGTTAGATATTACTGCATGGTCGGAACTAGAAGCACAAGCATTTCGCTCCTCTCGCATTAACGTCTGCTAACCATGTGTATGTGACCAATACAATTTGATTTGATTTGATTTAATATACCCTTTGTTTATTATCTATTTCACTTGCTTTGGTAATGTAAACATATGTTTATCATGCCAATAAAGCCCTTTGAATTGAGAGAGAGCGAGAGAGAGAAAGAGAGAAAGAGAGAGAGAGAGAGAGAGAGAGAGAGAGAGAGCAAGAGAGAGAGAGAAAGAGAGAGAAAGAGAGAGAAAGAGAGAGAACGAGAGAAAAAGAGAGAGAGAGTGTGTGGGGGAGACATGGATGAATGGAGAGAGAAAGAGAGAGTGGATCAATGGAGAGGGAGACAGAAAGAGGTGGAGATGAGGGGGGAGAGAGATTTGGATGAATGGAGCTAGAGAGGAAGAGAGGGATGGGTCTAATCATTGTATTTAAATGATTCCTCCTTCAATAATGAGACAGATGCATGATGGGCTAAGTATTCTAATGAGGTGTTGTGCCGTGCCATGCCTACCTTCCATTATGATACCATCCACATGGCTGAGAGGAGAGCCCAGTTGCACTGCATCTAATGAGAATGACGGCAACTGTGAAACACGGATGGTCAATTTTGGCTCTGATGTTGATTGGGTTGTGAGTAGGGGCAGTGAAGCAGGAAGTGAAGAATGCAGGTCGGGTCAGCACTAAAAACAAATAGTATTTTACCCCTG